>NC_086074.1:0-302578 GCF_948474715.1 Cydia amplana | reverse complement strand
CCCAAAAATTTATTGTTTTTTTTTTCTATTTTTGTGTGAAAATCTTAATGCGGTTCACAGAATACATCTACTTACCAAGTTTCAACAGTATAGTTCTTATAGTTTCGGAGAAAAGTGGCTGTGACATACGGACGGACAGACAGACGGACAGACAGACAGACATGACGAATCTATAAGGGTTCCGTTTTTTGCCATTTGGCTACGGAACCCTAAAAAGGCGGCAAATTTCAAAAATGTAGGCGCGAAGGGATATCGTCCCATAGAAAATTTGAATTTTGCGCCTTTTTTCTACCGACAAGACTTGCCTGACCATCTATGCATTTATATTAATAATTAAAATGCAACTTTGTGATATCTGCACTATCGTCGTAATTAGAGTCTGGCTAATGAAAGTTGAGTCTGAGATAACGCGGGAATTTCAATAAAAACCGCACCTGGCAATAAAATTACTATGAAATTAAATGACAGCTTGAAACTGACAGCTTATTTCATAGGAAAAAAAGTTGCCATATAAAAAGTTTTAAATAAATCTCAGGCTCAACTTTCATTAGCCAGACTCTAGTACGATTATGAACTAGAGTAGGTATCGATAATGCAAACGGCCGTCATAAAGACTCATAAGCCAACAAATAGCGTTCTCTCAATTATATGTTATCTTAAGTTACACGCCAACATCAACATTTTTTCTGCTTTGCCTTAAGGCAGGCTTAGGGCTTAAGGTGGACTGGTAGAGAATGTCATAAGACGTATAAAGTCCGCCTTTTGTACACTATGCTTTTCTTCTCATTAAGTGGATCTAATAGGTTTATGTGTTTAAAATGATGACAACTTAGTTTATCGATATCCTTGTCAAATATCAACTTGTCTTCGCAGCACTACAGGCCGCCATGTTCAGTTCTCGGCAATATGGCGTCGGCCACACTTTTTTTGTAGGTATGTCGCTTCCATATGATTCTTTTTTCATTGATGTAAACAAAAGTTACTAGTAATTTGACATTCAGTGTCAATTTTAGTATGGCGGTTTGTTTACATAGTTAGCAAGTTCTATTGAATGACATTTTATGTAATGTATTATACTAGCGACCCGCCCCGGCTTCGCACGGGTAGTTCAACGAATTTACACAAAACCTTTTCAAATTATACACCAAAACCTTCCTCAAGAATCACTCTATTAATAGGTGAAAACAGACAGACAGACGCAGCAGGGGACTTTGTTTTATATAATATGTATTGATGAAGTAATCAATTTGATTTTAGCATAAGATTTTTAAATATCATAAATTCTTAATTTTGAGGGGGTTAAATAATTCTATCCCCTGAAAGGGTCAAAGCTAAATTGTAGTTATTATATTCAATTTTTACCCGTGTTAAAAACCCGCGCAACTTCCGTTGTTCGCGCGGCGTGCCATATCTTTTGTCTCTTAATGGCCCTAACCATCTCCTTTTCTTCCTCGCGTTACCCCGGCATTTTTCCAAGGCCCATGGGAGCCTGGGGTTCGCTTGACAACTGATCCCAAGAATTGATGTAGGCACGTGTTTTTACGAAAGAGACTGCCATCTGACCTTTCAACCCAGAGGGGAAACTATGCCTTATTGGGATTAGTCTGGTTTCCTCACGATGTCAAGTATTTAACTAAAATATTAAATGTTTAGATAAATACTTACCTACTTACTTCATATACCTAAGATGGACTAAGTACCTACCTAACCCTTATATTATACCTAAGAACTGATGTAAAAAGTAATGAAATAAATGCATTTGTATTGTATTGTATACTTTGAGAAAGTGTCTCTTCCAGGAACTGTTTTAATCAGAGCCATCAATAAGCGCTGACGGCGCACCGCGAGAACACGGCCGAATTAGACAAGACAGCCGTATGTTACGACGGACCGCAACTGTGTCTCGGTAATTGCTTGAGGTAACTACCCTGACCTGTAAACTGAAATAGGTCATATGCTAAAGAAAAGGTGACCCTAGAGGTCAGATTCGAACCGTCTTCAGATTTAGTGGCTACTGCTAATTTAATGCACATACACGAAAAAGCACATAATAATTAATTATATTAAGTAGTTACATCTGGAAGTTAGGCTGCCCTTCCGCCCACCGGTAAGAAATCCTTGGAGTCCACCAAGACATCGCGGAAGTACCGTCCAAGGTATCCCTACGTAACCCCCTGTCATAGAACACCTAGAACATGTCTCTTTCAGACTAATGTTTGGTTCTAAGGCAAGTCGTATCGCCAGTAGCCATCAATATCTGGTGACATCGCACCTCGAGAACAAGGTGCAATTGGACAAGACACAGCCATATGTTAGCGATGGACCTCCTAACTGCCTACGTTAGATGGGCGGTCGGGTAAGCCGAGACAATTAATGGCTACTCGTGAACATTGACTGCTGGACACGCTTCTTTAAGATCTAATTGAAAAGCAGAGTCAATTTAAGAGATTATCTAGAGAATCTTGAAGACTTGAAGGTTTTGAAAAATGGATGACTTTAAAAGGAAAAAGGTAAATTCACCGTTCGGGCAAGATTCAAACTTGCGACACTTCCGGATTGCGGAACACTAGTCCGACCGCTCTTAACCAAATACTTGTATTTTTATTACAATCAAACATTAAAAGGATCTTGATGACAATTAATGACATTTAAATAAACACCTATTATAAACAATCAAATCAGCATCTGCGTCCATCGCTGGCCGCTAATGTATGCAGCCATGATAGGTAGCGCGCTAGCGGTTTTATTCCAAGATGGCAATCAAAATCATAATATCTAAATGATGTCAATCGCCCGTGCGTCTCGCTCGCGCCAATACATGCACAGACAAGTACGCGCGAAATACACGCACGACTGACATCATTATTTAGTTAGTTATCATTTTGATGTCAACTGTAAATTTGAATTGCCCCCCAAGATGTACGTAGTAAGTACATAATTCCACGCTAGCACGAGACTTTTCCGAAAGATCAAACGGCTTATCACGTCGGGGCTGACGGCCGCGGATTACCGTGACGCGTCCCCT
Organism: Cydia amplana; assembly: GCF_948474715.1. NCBI lineage: Eukaryota > Metazoa > Arthropoda > Insecta > Lepidoptera > Tortricidae > Cydia > Cydia amplana. Next base: position 299,553 of record NC_086074.1, on the reverse strand, counting down.
GTCACCTGTCACCCGTCACGCGGACATTTTGTTTATCTGACTGTTGACGGCCTTTTCATGTTGTCTTAGAGGTGTTAAAGTCACTCTGAAAGTAGCGAGTTTTTGATTGTTTGTTTGTCCGATTGGCAAAGAGGAGGGTGATGATATATTGTGAGTATGTAACGTATAGTCTGTGCGGAAAGAGAAGAGTCGTGAAATATATGGGGCCCAATACAATCCACGACTCTTCTCTTTCCGCACAGGGGGCCGATTTTTGAATTTCGACCGCTCGATTTCATGTATTTCGTTAAATAATATCTCCACTGCTAGGCATCTAAATTCTACTAATAGAATTGAAATCGAGTGGTCAATACCACTAGATTCCCAATTTCAAAAATTTTCATTTCGCCGTTTTCCACCGAATTTCGAGTGGCGAAATCGAGCGATCGAAATTCAAAAATCGGCCCCCTGACCTTAACTGTATGTTGAATGTAAGCGTCATGACACTCATGACTGTCGAATATAATCTTTGACATTTCTTCAACCGAAAACGTCACTTTTGACAGTTTTGACACTGACAGATCGGTATCATACCGCTGTGACTTCTTCAAGTATTGTTCAAATCGGGCCGTACGACCATTCACGAAGATTTAGCACAGACACATTGATGTTTATTTACTACGTTTGTATAGAGCACCGTTTGTCTCGGCTATCTGAAGATGGCATCTATCTGCCTCGCACCCACTTCGCTAAATCAACACGTATTGTGTTCCCCCAGACACCTACGGTAGTAAATTCTTGATGGACTGTAGGTCCGATGTCCATCCTAGGTTTTGCGAGCAACAAGATTTGAACCAAGAATCAACATTTTATGATTCGGATAGGTAACAGAGTTGTCGAATTTTCAGAGAAATAAAAAAAAATTAAGACGCGACGGACCGATTTCCCACCCAAAATTTGTAGTTTTTGAAGTGAAAACTTCTTTATTGTGATGAGGAAAAAATGTTAAACTCGCGATAGGTAAGATTCGTAAGACGTAAGACGGACACGTGACCTGATCGAAAAACTGTTACAATGTCATTGAGTTTTTCTTTATTGATTTAAATGCCATCTAGTGAGTTTCCCTCTAACTGGTAATAATATAACTCGAGTACTAACAGTGATGTGCTCAGGGGTTTCAAGTAATGCGACGAAATAACGCTAGATGGCGTTAACCTCAATTATACATAGGTAGTGCTGCAAACATTTTTCACTAGTCATCGAGTTTTTTTCTACTGTGTTATCTCTCGAGCTATGCTTTTTGGTAACATGTCTGGTTCTATTTTATTTACTTACAAAACTTTTTGCTTTTCTCTGTAGATACATTTGTTTGTTTATTTATACCTGTGATTGCAATGACCGAAGATTTGATTAGCACATATCACCCGAGGCTTGTAAACCGTGTGGTAAATCACCTGGCAGGAACAGTCAGATTTAATATAATGGTCGTATTGGTGGTGTGGTCATTAGCCACTCGATTGGCCATCAATTGCGGGTTAGTGCAGTCCGTAAGCTCCTGTACACAGCTGGACTAGATTGATGGGGAGGGGCTAAGACATCTAGGTACGTAATGTTCACTTAATAATGATAACTCATCGAAATATATAAACCTAACTAAACTATCTAAATATGTATATAGTTGTCGACCACGCTAACTTTGCACAAACTTGGCAGTCGCAATGCATACATATCCCTAGGTATATAAGCTCCATACTTGACGTAACACTTGGCATGAAAACTACGGTTCGACTCTTTGCAAGTATACTTCTAGCCACAATATTTGACGTATCTTAAAGTTCGAATATGGCTGTTCCATTCTTGACGCGTTTATTTCGTAGCGCGTCCTACGCCGTAGGGCCGTAGCGCGTGCTACGCCGTAGCAGATACAGGCACTTCCCAAAATGCCAGGGCTGATTTAGACGGAGCGCAAACTCGCATGCGATTTTAGTTACATTGCGGACTGTTGGTTACGTCCAATTCAACCGACCAATCAAAACCCGCATTGTAATGAAACTCGCATCGTCTAAATGGGTCCTAACAGGCATAAGCAGTCATTATAAAATCACATTGAGTTTTAAATTTATTGCGTGCATACATGCGAACTTCAAAAATCAGATATTTATTACTTGAACAAAACTTTTTGCTAAGTAAAGTGTATATGTGTGTGTGTGTACATCTGTCAATTTTATCTTAATTTCTATAACTAAACCTACTAAGTTGTTCAGTATATGACCTACCAAGAAAATTATCGGATAATCACAGCAAAACCAACTCCGTCAATCAGTTTAACTCGGTTTAACCCACAAATCCAGCACAGTTATCAATAAACACTAAAAAACAACAATTTATCACTCCATTGTAGGGTGACGTAGTATTGTGAAGGGATCACGGCTCCGTCACTACAATCGGGACAAAGGTCCCTTTGTGCTAATGAAGAATGGTCACCCTGTTTAGATTAATTCGGGGGCTAATGGCGGCCAGTCGTCATTTGTTATATTAGTGGGACTGATGCTTTCTTTGTGGTGTAGTTAATGTATGCAAATTTAATTTCTAGAGTGTTTTGGTGATAATTTTGGAAGTAGAAAATACGTCTAATGAGGGAGTACTTGTAATGATTTTAACGGTAAAAGAATATCTGAGCACCTATCATAATCACCAACCACAAAGCGACTGATTAAAAATGAAAAAAAATGAAAATGAAAATATTTATTTCAGACAGGTATCCATATTTTTGTCTACAAAACTATATTAGTAGGTAACAAAGAAAAATATAATAAAACTAAAACTATAAAAATAAACGTTAATGTTAGTAGAACACATACGTAATGCAAAAAAAATACTCAGCAGTCAACTATGAAACCTCCCATACAATAACATTTTATCTACACACATGTCATTATTGCTCTATAATGCGTTCAGAAACCGTAAGAAATGACCAGCTTTATTACAACCAATTTTACTATGAGAACTTTCTTATCTGTGGTAGTAGGAAAATCTGTACTGTAATGTTATAACGTTATAATTTTTTTGTATCGTTATGAGTTTAAATTTGGAACAGCAGTCAAAACTCAAGTGGGTCTCTATTCTAGTATCCATAGATATTAAAACAGTTATCGATTCGAAATGTCAATTTAGTATTTTTTGTTAATATAAACCGCACCATATTTGATCTCGAGTGACATGAGAATAGGGACTTCATTCTTTTGTCTAGGAATTAAAAAAAAACTATGGATGCGTGACATGCGTGAAAAAAGTTTTCATTCACCGCCATTTGACGTACAGTTTATCTTTTAATTAGTTTTAAGTATGTGTTTAGATAAAGTAGTGTATGTAACTGTACATAATTAGGCATTAAAACACTCGTGTGATCCTATTAAGAAACTCACTAACGTTCGTTTCTTAAACCCATACTCGTGTTTTAATGCCTCTCATTATGTAGCAGTCACATAAACTAATTGCACACGTTTAGAGCGCCACCAAAAAGCCGCTCCCATACAATATAATTACGCTAAAATTGTTATAGGTACAAAGAAAATAGAGCAAGTAGAAATTTTGTGTGTAAAACTTCTACTTGCTGTAATTTCTTTTTATTACAATTTCCAGCGACAGAAAGTGATACCAGACTTAAATATATATATTACTTTAATATTCATGTTAAATATCATGTTATTTCTTAATTCCTTATTGTATGGCGACGGCTAGGTTAATTTAACACATATTATGTTATTGTATTTCGTTCAAATTTCTAATCTCCTCAAATTGTAACTGAAATAAAATCACCAAATCAAACATGTCCATCGTAATCATGTTAAGTGAGTGTGAAGTTTCCATACAAATCTAATACGAGGGGCGTTCAAAATATTCTCGGTATTGATATCTTACGACCTCTTCTAAAATTTCTTTCGTTACTGGCCGCTAAGGTTTATTCATTAACATTAAAAAAAAGTATAATTCGAACCGAGATGGTCTTTTGTTTTTCTGCAATTGCTGAACAAACATGAACATCATGTGCGAATTGACAATGTTAACTAAATTAGAACATCGATGCGTGATAAAATTCTTGACAAAACAGGGTAAAAATCAGAAAACCATAAAAGAGGAAATGGATTGTGTTTACCGTGAGTCTGCTCCTTCTTTATCTACCATTCAAAAGTGGTCAAGCGAGTTTAAACGCGGAAGGGAGAGTATTGAAGATGACCCTAGACCTGGCCGGCCTGTAGTAGTTACTTCACAAGAAAATATTGATAAAGTAGAAAAACTTATATTGGAAGATGGTCGAGTGAAGGTAAAATCTATAGCGCAAGTAACCAATCTCTCTATTGGTACCGTACATGATATTATACATGACCATCTTAATATGTCAAAAGTAAGTGCAAGATGGGTTCCGCGAATGCTGACTCGGCTTCAAAAAGACATGCGTGTAGCTTGTTGTTCCGATTTTATTGACCTGTGCGGTGAAAATCCTGATGAGGTGCTGCAAAGAATAGTTACTGGAGATGAAACCTGGGTTCATCATTATGACCCAGAGAGTAAACAAGAGTCCATGCAGTGGCACATTAAGGGTTCAGCTCATCCCAAGAAGTTCAAGGTCATCCCTTCAGCTGGCAAGGTCATGGCCACGATATTTTGGGATTGTGAAGGAGTATTACTAATCGATTATAAAGAAAAAGGTGTAAATATCACAGGATAGTACTACGCTAACATTCTACGTCAATTAAAGGATGTAATTAAAGAAAAGAGGCGAGGAAAGTTAACCAAAGGTATTCTGCTCCTGCATGACAACGCCCCCGTCCATACTGCTTATATTGCCAAGGCAGCTATTGTTGAATGTGGGTTTAAAACTGTTACTCACCCACCGTATAGTCCGGACTTAGCCCCCAGCGACTTCTTTTTGCTCCCCAATCTTAAAAAGGATCTGCGTGGAAATAAATTTTCTGACGATGAAGCATTGAAGGCGGCAGTGGAGGAGCATTTTTACACGAAAGATAAAAAATATTTTTACGAGGGATTAAAAAAAATAATTGATCGATCTTTTAAGTGTATGATCATAGGGGGGGTGTATATTGAAAAATAAAAATATCAAACTTTTCGTACTTGTTTGTTTTCATTCTCATACCGAGAATATTTTGAACACCCCTCGTAACTATCAAAAGCCATTAGAGGGCGTAAGTTTGGCGGCCGGATTTAACTGGTGCGGGGCGGTTAGCGCCGGTTAGAACCGGTTTGAGCCAGGTTAGGCCTGGTCACCGTCGCTTAGAGACCGTTCGCCTCAGCAGAACTAGTAGAGATAGGACTGTTCCATTATGTAAAGTTTGGCGGCCGGATTTAACTGGTGCGGGGCGGTTAGAGCCGGTTCTAACCGGTTTGAACCTGGTTAGGCCGGTGTTACCAGAGCTTGGCGACCACTTGTCTTAGAACTAAGATAAATGCGGCTACATTATGAACAGACGGATTTAGTATCTAAAGGCACTAAAACACTCGTGTGATATTTTTATGAAAGCGAGTCAACCCAAACTCGTATTATATCGGATATCATTATGTGACAGTCACATAAATTCTACTACAGTAATTTAGCTCAATATGGTTGGCAACTGTCAAAGGTTTGCATAGATGGCGCCATCATAGCTTGCCTCATTTTCTATGAGATTTGGCTTAAAGGGCAGGGCATTAAAAAAACAAAAAAATGGTTACAAATCTAGGAATTGACAGAGCAAGCTATGATGGCGCCATCTGCTAAATACATCGACCGGCCATCGACATGCCATTATTCTGTGAGTACACGTCACATAGCGAACAATTGCCAATCGCCTGTAAGCTCTTTAAGCAGCATGAACACAGATCAGGTGAGGTTTACTATTGTCGCCTTTGAGGCTTACGCGGCTTGACTGTTGCTAGTTCTGATTTTCATTTCTAGTCGAGCTATAGCTTAGTCTATTACAAATACTAATGGCATTACCTCTCTCATAGCTCTAGATAAGAATCTACTTATATGTATATGAATGATTCGTGCTAATCAAACTATGTTTTTTCTTTAGATTCTTGCAAAAATATCAAAAACAACTTCATATGTGCGAAAATCTAGCTAATGTCAAGTGTGCTCGTAGAGCATGACGTACAGTCGCCATCAGATACATCGGAGCGGTCAAGGCGCTCACAAATATCTGAACACGCCTCTTATTGTCAAGGCGTTAGAGTGCGCGTTCAGTTATTGTGACGACTGGACAAATCGGTAAGTAGTTGCTTTTAGTCAAGCTATACTTGGACTTCACAAACAGCCACGTGGACTGCCAGGCGACATAATTGTCGTTTCCTTCTAGTTTCAGGTCTTGTGTAACTAGTTTGTTTGAGTATCTTCAATAATTGTCCTGATGTTCTGATCAACCTTTTAACCAGCCATACCTGCGACCGTGTTTAAGCAACAGCCCGGATCGCCGTACCACGCTGCATTACGCGCCTGCTTTACGATTAGTCGCTGACATTTCGCTAAAAGGGTGCGATTGTCGCCTAACTTTATTTTTATTTGGTCGATGTTTACGTTAAGTGTCCGTCGTAACACTAAATAGTAAGACTAATCGTTTAAAATGCCGCCAAATCAGCAGTTGTTATTGTTTTTGAATGCATCTTAGCATTGATTACAGTGCATAATACTTATTAAGTACATTTAGTTTTGTACATTTGAACACCTATTTTGAAGTATCGTCACTACTTTCTGTAAATTCATTTTTTTTGCTTTCTCTTTCGGTTTTTATATCATCTACGCCGTCTTTAATCTATATTGTAATTATTTAATTAAAAGCCTTCTAATATTTAAAATGACAGTTTTCTTCTTGCTTTACAAAACAATGAGCATATGTGTCAGTATATTTCAGTCACAGCGTTAATTTTATTATTTTTAATTTGCTCAGATATTTACCATTTGAAGAAACAAGAACTACTATGTAGTTATTAATTACCCATTCCTAGTTGATGTTACCGGTGCACGTTGCGCAACTCGCACCGGCTCTAAGCTGTTAGAGGCAGTTTGATCTGGTTCAAGTTAGTTTTGTCACTTCCAGCTTCTACTGCAGAGTAATTGAAGATTGCAGAAATGCTAGTTTGGGAACGAATCAAATTATTTTATTAACTTTAATTATATTTTTTTACCGAGCTTTAGAGAACTCCGATTCGGGTTGGGAATAAATGCTTTCGGAATTCCGGATGTTCTTAACTGATTCTCGTGAAATTTTATGAGCATGTTCGGTAGTTAGATACATCAAGTATCTGTTTCTGAAAAAATTATAAGGCAGTTTTAGGGCTGTCGTACATTTTCATCTTAATTTTCAATAGATTACTGGGCTACAAAGACACCTTATGTGATTGAGGTGTAGAGCCTCTCCATGCCTGTTACCAATAACTTACGCCAAGACAACATGCTAAGCTATTTGCTCCTCTCTACATAAACCTAGCTCTACCATAGACAGACAATTACTAAGACGCGTAAAGTCAACATACTCGAAAAGTAGCTGCACATTATAGTGTTGTGTGGGACCTAAAGTCACGAACTTTAATTGTAGACCCATTGAGGGTTTTTTTTTCCCTGAACATTATATTTGTAACGTAAATATTTAACGACTACATCTATAGCTGAAATATCAAATTGTAGAGTCTGTGCGGAAAGAGAAGAATCGTGGAATGTATGGGCCCAATACATTCCATGACTCTTCTCTTTCGGAACAGACTCTATCGCTTGACAACCTCTATAAGTATCGCTGGGTCGCCGTCGCCTTCATGAAATAGTAAACCTGCAATTGTTGCATACAGAGGGGCGGCCTGATCGAACAATGCTTATATTACCTAAGAATTAAGAAGTCACAGCGTTGTGGAGATCAGATGATTCCAGGTTCGAATACTGGCAGGGTCGCCATGTGGAGCGGGAAGTACGGCAGCAAGTAAACAACATAGCATTGCTTATTTTCGAACAGTATTTCGTAAATACTGTCATTTATTCGGAAAAGCGTTATACCTAGCTATTTATACTTACATTACTATTAGAAATATGCACAAAATATAACTCCTCACAGTGTTTAAGTGACGTTTTTTGTTTGAAAAAATGTCAGTTTTGACACTGACAGATCGGTATCGTACCTTTGTGACTTCTTATAACCATTGTTCGAATCGGGGCGGGAGTCATACAACGCCATCGTTATCAACTGTCATATATTATCTTTTACACGTCTTAGAGTATTCCTTTGTCTCCCAACAGTCCATAAGGCCGAGAATGCATCAAGCACACTCGTAACTCGCTTGTCTCAATTTAGCCGGCGACCTTATTGATAGGCCGCTGCGCTGTCGGCGACCAATTTGTACAATTAGTTACTGGTAATCAATTAACGGGGAAAGATTGGTGCAGTTTAAAATTGGATGGGAGATAAAGTAGAGGTTTCATTAGGTGGTTTAATGAGAAAAAGTTGCAGTCTTATTGCTCTTTGGTAGAGGAATTGTGGTCATGTGATCATGTATAATTTGGCGGCATAAACTTTGCTCGTCTACTCTCAAGATTACATTTTTACAAGGTTACCTGATTTGATTTTAACAAGCTAATTTTCTATGGCGGGTAAAAGCTTTATTTATTTCAGTTACAGATTCTTTTGAAATTGGAATGTAGTTTTGTTAAAATCTTTTAATTTTATTTTTTTCCTGTGGCAGACTGTGACAGAAAATGAAGACTACAGCGTGAAAAAAAAGCGGCCAAGTGCGAGTCGGACTCGCCCATGAAGCGTTCCGTATTTAGGCGATTTATGACGTATTAAAAAAAAACTACTTGCTAGATCTCGTTCAAACCAATTTTCGGTGGAAGTTTACATGGTAATGTACATCATATATTTTTTTTAGTTTTATCATTCTCTTATTTTAGAAGTTAGGGGGGGGGGGGCACACATTTTACCACTTTGGAAGTGTCTCTCGCGCAAACCATTCAGTTTAGAAAAAAATGATATTAGAAACCTCAATATCATTTTTGAAGACCTATCCATAGATACCCCACACGTATGGGTTTGATGAAAAAAAAATTTTTGAGTTTCAGTTCGAAGTATGGGGAACCCCAAAAATTTATTGTTTTTTTTCTATTTTTGTGTGAAAATCTTAATGCGGTTCACAGAATACATCTACTTACCAAGTTTCAACAGTATAGTTCTTATAGTTTCGGAGAAAAGTGGCTGTGACATACGGACGGACAGACAGACGGACAGACAGACGGACAGACAGACATGACGAATCTATAAGGGTTCCGTTTTTTGCCATTTGGCTACGGAACCCTAAAAACGGTCGTCCGCGCGAGAATTTGTATTTTTGAATGTCCCTGTGTTATGTGATATAATTAATTATTTGTTCACAAAATGAATCCTTCAAAAGGTCCCCGACCCCGTCGATATGCGTTCTTGTCACATCACGTTACTACAGGGTGCTCCAAAACATGAATATTGCCGTCAAGACGACAGGCCAGTCGCGCGGAAGAACCACCCTGACGCCGCGTCAACGTGGATGAACAATTAAACAACTACATAATAATATGGATAATTCAGCCGATGTGTTTGTGATGCTGATATTATGATTTTCAAAGGTTACTGTGAAAAGTGAGTATTAATGAGCTTTTCTATACTTTTTAAATCGAAATAGGTACTAAAATATTCGTCATCTTCCTCATGCTATATCTCAGCTTTTTGCCACGGCTCATAGGAGCCTGGGGTCCGCTTGGTAACAAATCCCAAGAATTGCGCTAGACACTATTTTTTACGAAAGCGACTGCCATCTGACCTTACAACCCAGAGGGGAGACTAGGCCATATAGGGATTAGTCCGGTTTCCTTCACCGAAAAGTGGATTTTCGAAAAAGTCATTGGTACGAGCCTATATAGGTTTGATCCCACGACCTTCAGACTGAAAGTCGCACGCTCTAACTACGAACTGGTAATTTTGCTTAATCTACTCTTAAATACTTAAATATTATAGATAGGTACCTATTTAATTATACATACTCCATATTTAGCGGAATAAAGAAGCAATATTATTGTAGTATTGTACTATTAGCTTCAGCAAAGCAACATGAAAGTAACGCTCTCGGTACTGTTTTTCTATACAAATACAGTACTGGAACCGGGAATTCCCGGTTCTCTCCATACAAACTCAGTACCGGGAGCATTCCCTACAATGTACCTATTAATAATTTATCGATAACAAATGATGATTTACCCGTCTATTATTACCAATATTCTTCGAACCCATTCTCTGCCCGTTCAATCAGCCATTCCACCTGGCCGCCATAAACATCCTTCGAAGCAAAACGTATGTGCACGGACGTAAGCCGAACAAATCTGGGCACTGGATAGCGGGGCTGATCGACAAATCCCGCAGATTACCGCTGATACAGGCACGAGTTTATGAGACAAGCGGCCTCCGCCGGACTCTGACCGGACAGGGTTGCCACCAACGAACTACAATAACAGTGTAGAACTCTATCTAGAGCTCAAAAATGACCCCAGCACGGGAATTGCAGTGAGCGACTCATTGTACAACGCGCATGTTAACAACGTCAAATGATTTGATGCCGCGCAAGAGATTGAGGTTTGTTATGTTTGGGTTTCATTTTAACCAATTATAACTTTTATTTAACACTACAAATTTTTCTTAGCGGAAAATTATGTTTTGAGTAATATTTAAAACTGCGCGCGGGGTATATTTTTGGAGTCAGTGATACGTGTCAGATAATTAAGTTCCACTCATAAAGACCGTGTTTTGAAGTCAAAGCTTCGTCTTCAAGTATATATATTCCGTCGCTGGTCAGCAGTACTTAGCTACGAGTATAATATGCAGAAGAAATAGTCAAAATGATGTTGACACTTTTTCGTAGACTATGAACATATCCTAATGAAGATAATTTTGAATATCTCGCCCGCTTAGCTAATTAGGCAGCAGTCTTTTGTATTTATGTTAGGACTTGACTATATCACTGTACGACATTAAACTACACAACACATCTGCATAAAATACCTGAAAACCTAAAACAAAAACTCCACGGTGTCAACCCTACGCCCCGTCTCGATAGAAGGAAGGTAGTCCGAATAATATTTTGGCTTACAGAACGAGTCTAACTTTTAATAGTGTTGCCATGTTTATGTTACGGCCGGCATCGAACCCGCACCGAGGGCCCAGATCAGGTGCTTTGATTGAACTTGCCTAACGGTTTTTACGATGCGATCGCGTACCGTATATATCTCGGTGTTTATGATCTCAAGATGATAAATGAAGTTTTAATCAATCCCAACTAAATTAATTTTGTATTAAGCAGAAACGTCTGCGAACGATGCTATTAAGCTAATAATTAATAAATATATAAGTTGAAAATTCACTGTCTTGGGTGGGACTTGAACCCACGACCACTGGATCACCAGTACAGTGCTCTGCCATCTGAGCTACCAAGACGGTGAATATTTGCACTTTTAATTAAATCCCTACTATCCCACTAATACAGTGTGTAAATCCAATACGGGCGGATATATAAACGGTGGTGAGCATAGGACCTAAGAAGTATATTGAGATAGATTTTGCTTAGAAATACAATGAAAATGTTAACCATACGAAATAATTCGGCCCGCAATGTAAAACAGCACACGAGTTACGAGTAGGTATTGTCATACCACGTTGTGTCTCGTAATTATTACATTTGTACGTATTTGTAATTGTAATTTTTTTTAAAGAATAAAGATCATTTATTTCGGCAAAGGTTACAGATATACCAGGGGTCTCCGCACTAGGCAATGCCTGTAATGAAGATAATTTTGAAGTTAATTTATTAAGTTTAAAAAGGTCCTTTTCACGAGTATCCAAAAACAATATGTCGCAAATCCAATAAAATAGAACAATACAAAATAACATTAGCACACCGCAACGCATTAACCTCATTTTATGTCAAATTTCACGACTTCCAAAACTACGTCCATTCAAAAGGGCCACATTAGTCGAAAATCTAATCAACCTTTAATAAAACCGAGGACATGACAATATGGAGCCCAACTTACGTTTTATTGCTGGGTAAAACATTAAACCCAAAAACAGGGGTCATAATTATTAACAACTGCCGGTGGGGGGTTTTAAAACTGCCCCCGACCGTCAAAGTCCGATAGCGGAACTACTATGAGAAGGCTTGTTTATAGCGCGACGTCAGGGGGCGCCACTGCCCGCATTGGGCGACAACTCTATTTATCTAGAATTAGAAGTAAACTGAGAAAATTTTGAAAATTATAGGTAGTTAAAAATAAAAATAATAAAAATAAATAATAGGTAGGTAAAATTAACGGTGTTAACGCTGCTAGATTTTAGCAACGCGTTCAATACCGTTGATTTTGATGTTCTCCTTTTTTTTTTTTTTTTTTTTTTTTTTTTTTTTTTATTTCAAAAAAATACTTATGTCTAGGTATACAAAAGTTTCGCCAAACTGTAGACAGTTTGTTGGCGAATAGTGCGCTCTCGATTATGTTTATAAGTATGTACTTTATGCGTTATACCTACAGAGTACAGAGCAAACTGTATATATATTCTTAGGTTAAGTTAAATCTAAAGTTACCATGCATAATATATAATAATTGAACAAGACCGGTTTGTAACACTGTACGGTCAGCATGCGTAGGTACCTACTTCACCTCACGACAACATCACCCTGATCCTTATTATTATGATTTTATGTTTTATTATTGTACTAGGCTTCTCTCGTGAGGTGAAATATTCACCCAAGGTTAATGCAATATTGCAATAATACAAACGAACACTAGTAAAACTATACATTCATACTATGGATTTATATTATCTAGAAATAGTGATTTTAATCTTTTTTTAAACATCTGTTTACTTTTACATTGGTCTATTGAACTATTTAGTTGGTTAAGAATCTTAGGTATTAAGTATTTACGAGTTCTTTGGCCGTAATAATTATTAGTATTATATTGTACATATTTTCGTTTTGTGCTTACCCTAAAATTACGTAATGGTTTTCTACATGTTTTAAAGCTGTCAAGGCCATAGTTTTCTATACATAATAAGTATTTAACTTTTTCATGAACTGGTAAAATTTTTAACTTTTTATACAATAACGTGTAGTTTTGTTTGCAATTAAGTTTAGTGTTTTTATCAACTAATATATTTTTAATTATTCTAATTTGGATGTTACATATTTTATCTAGGTAAGTTTTAAAAGTTCGCCCATATGCATTTAAACCATAACAAATTATTGACTCGGCTAACGAATGATATAAAGTGTGCAATATTTTCCTGTTTACAATATTTTTTAAACTATATAATTTTGTCATAATTGCTCGAAGTTTATTGCATACTATATCTTGGAACACTACGCTGTCTTAATATATCTCCTGCGGTAGTCGGATGGTTTCGTAGTTACTTGAGTGGTCGTCGGCAGCGCATAAAGGTCGATGATTGTCTTTCTTCTTGGTCCAACACGTTGGCAGGCGTTCCGCAAGGCGGCGTGCTGTCTCCTTTGTTGTTCTCCATATTCATAAATTCAATTACTTCTAACCTAACTTCACATTATCACCTTTATGCCGACGATCTTCAGATTTACTCACAGGGCGTTATTGGCGAACTCACGTCTGCTATCCGTAAAGTGAATAGCGACTTAGACAAAATCTCAAATTGGAGTCGCAGTTTTGGCCTAAAAGTTAATCCGTCAAAGACACAGACTATTATAATAGGTAGCCCAAAACTGCTTCCCAGAATTGACTTTAACAACCTCTCACCTATTTACTTTAATGGCGTTTTAATTACCTACTCGCAGAAGGTAAAAAACCTTGGCATCAATATGGATAGGACCTTATCGTGGGGTCCTCAGGTGGGCGAAGTCAGCAGGAAGATGTTCGCGGCAGTTGCTTCCCTCAGGAGATTACGAAACTTCCTTCCCATTCCTACTAGAATTGCCCTCGCACAAACTCTTCTCCTCCCTATTCTGGATTACGCTGACGTCTTATCTCGATCTCACTGAGGAGCAACTTAATAAGCTTGAGCGTATCCAAAATGTCTGCATTCGGTTTATATTTGGGCTACGCAAATATGACCATGTCTCCCACTTCCGGTCGCAGCTCAAGTGGCTCCCTATTCGCCTACGTCGTAACTCCCACGTTTTGTCACTTCTGTATTCCATTCTTTTTAACCCCGCAACTCCCCGCTATCTCAAAAACCGTTACAGCTATCTCCGTTCGGTTAGGTCCTCCCAGAATTTTCTTCTTTCTGTCCCGTCATCCTCGTCTAAATTCTATACTAATTCTTTCACTTTCCAATCTGTTCGACTATGGAATTCTCTGCCTGCAGACGTAAGGTGCGCCCAGTCTCCTAATTCTTTCAAGAGACTCGTTAAACTTCACTTTTTATCTGCTCCGTAATACTTTTACCTGTTTCCTTTTCCCTATAGCTGGCATATTTACACATATATATATATATATATATATATATACATATATATGTATGTACTAGCTGTTGCCCGCGACTTCGTACGCGTGGATTTGTATATTGGTGGTTATTTATTCTACATTAGCTTAGAACATTATGCAGCAAAATATTGCAGTAGGACGGTTAATCATTTGTTAATTATTAATATTATACAACGCATGAGACTTGTCTTTCACAACCTACGAAGTTTCTAGCCCCTAACTAAATAAAATTGTTCTCGACATAATCCCTCTCAAACCCCTTAGAAGATTTTCATGTCCTCTATTTACCTAACTACCTATTTACGAAGTTTGAAGTAAATAAAATTTGAACCCTATATAAACTTTCAACCCCTTTTAAACCATTTTAGGGGATGAATTTTAAAAAACGCTGAAATTACTTTTCTTGTATTCTAATAATATGCCTCTGTACAAAGATTCAAGCCCGTTCTCACAAAAATGTTTGAACTCCATACAAACTTTCAACCCCTTTTTCACCACCTTGAGATATAAATTTTCAAAAACGCTGAATTTATTTTTTTTCCGTTTTAAAATAATACCTTTTTATGAAGTTTCAAGTTCCTAGCTTAAAATAAAATTTGTACCCTGTACAAACTTTCAACCCCTTTTTAAACCTGTTAGGGGATGAATTTTACAAAACGCTGAAATTACTTGTATTGTCTTCTAATAATATCCACAAATACAAAGATTCAAGTCCCGCGCTCAAAAAAAATTTTGATATCCATACAAAATTTCAACCCCTTTCTCGTCACCTTAGGGGATGAATTTTCAAAAACGCTGAAATTAGTTTTCTTGTGTTTAAATTTAATATCTTTTTGCAAATTTTCAAGTTCCTACCTTAAAATAAAATTTGCACCCCAAGACGAACTTTTATGCCCTTTTTAAATCCCTTAGGGGTTGAATTTCCAAAAACGTTGCAATTACTTTATTTTGTAATCGGCTATTATGCCTTTCTAAGAAGTTTCAAAGCATTTGTTATGGATTCAAACTTTCAACCCCTTTTTAACCCTGTTTGGGGATGAATTTTACAAAACGCTGAAATTACTTTTCCTGTCTTTTAATAATATCCCCAAATACAAAGATTCAAGTCCCGCGTTCGAAAAAATGTTTGATATCCATACAAACTTTCAACCCCTTTTTTACCACCTTACGGGATGAATTTTCAAAAACGCAGAAATTAGTTTTCTTGTATTTTAATATTATATCTTTTTACGAACTTTCAAGTACCTAGCTTAAAATAAAATTTGAACCACATACAAACTTTCAACTTCTTTTTAACCCTGTTAGGGGATGAATTTTACAAAACGCTGAAATTACTTTTCCTGTCTTTTAATAATATCCCCAAATACAAAGATTCAAGTCCCGCGCTCGAAAAAATGTTTGATATCCATACAAACTTTCAACCCTTTTTTCACCACTTTAGGGGATGAATTTTCAAAAACGCTGAAATTAGTTTTCTTGTATTTAAATTTAATATCTATTTGCAAAGTTTCAAGTTCCTAGCTTAAAATAAAATTTGCACCCCAAGACGAACTTTCATCCCCTTTTTAACCCCCTTAGGGGTTGAATTTCCAAAAACGTCGCAATTACTTTATTTTGTAATCGGCTATTATGCCTTTCTAAGAAGTTTCAAAGCATTTGTAATGGATTCAATCTTTCAACCCCTTTTTAACCCTGTTAGGGGATGAATTTTCAAAAACGCTGAAATTACTTTTCTTGTCTTATAATAATATCCCCATTTACAAAGTTTCAAGTCCCACACTCACAAAAATATTTGATCTCCATACAAACTTTCAACCCCTTTTTCACCACGTTGGGGGATGAATTTTCAAAAACGCTGAAATTAGTTTTCTTGTTTTTTAATATAATACATTTTTACAAAGTTTCAAATTCCTAGCTTAAAATAAAACTTGTACCCCATACAACCTTTCATCCCCTTTTTAACCCCCTTAGGGGTTGAATTTTTCAAAATCGCTTCTTATCTCTTGTACACTTTATAAATGCAACCTAGTGTGCAAATTTCAACTTTCTAGCTTTTGTAGTTTCGGCTCTGCGTTGATGAATCAGTCAGTCAGTCAGTCAGTCAGGACACTTGCATTTATATATATAGATTTGTGTATGTATATGTGTATGTATATGTATCTTATTTTATTTTTATTTGTGTTATACTGTTTTTGTATTGTGTTTTTCTGTGCTAAAATTCTTATATTGAATATGAAACACCTACTGACATGACATAAATTTATTAATTTCCGCTACCTAAAGGTTGTCTGGAAGAGATCGCTTTTTAGCGATAAGACCGCCTGTTGTTTAACCTCTTCTTCCTGTATTATCCGTATTGTTTTCTGTAATGAGGTGTGCAATAAAGAGTATTTGTATTGTATTGTATTGTAGTTATTTATATTAAGAATAAGAATAAGATAAGAATAAGAATTCGTTTATTCATGGCAAACTAAACTACATTTAATACAAACGTATTACAAAAAAAAGTATATTTTAAACAGAAATTATAGTTTACCACGAAATGGTCTCGCCTCAGCATAATGCTAACCCGAAAGTCAGCGCTGGTCTTCCGGCGAGACCATTTGTGGGCCACGAACGCAACCGTACAACACGACCCTATAAGTAAATGAACGCGAACGCGTCCACTTTGCGCTCTGCGCCGACTGCGCCTGCGCGTACATGTCAAAATGTCATGATGACTTACAAGGCCATGCCGTACAAGTATTGTTGGATATTAACATTCCTATATTATAATATAATATGTTACTTAAACATTAGTTGTTGTGAAAACACGTGAAATAAACTTGATAACATTACAAAGAAAACAAAATACAAGCATGCAACGTAAAATAAACAATACTACATAACTGATTTAGATTCACAGTTACTTTTGCCGAAGCGTGTGTTTTACAACTTTAGCATATAAGAAGCCCGGCTTTAGTTGTTACAAAATACAATACACATATTCCATGCAGAACAAGAGCTGCATAAAAATACACGAAATACTCGCGCAATGGTAAGATGCACGAGTTGCAAGTAAGCGAGGAGAAAAATGATGACAGCAACCACTGTATACGGACATAAAAACAGGTATATTATTTACTTCTTGATAATTGATTAGCTCACTGGTAAAGCATATAATTATAACATAGTAAGCACATAATTATTACACTAAAAGAAACTTGTGTCATTTCTGAAAACTTCCTGCTGCCGCTGGTGTTGAAGTATACAGAGTTTAAGTTTGGTTTTAAAACTTATGATACTTTGTAGATTCCTGAGGGGAGGAGGTATACTATTCCAGCAGCGGCTGGCCATGTACCTAAAGCTCCCACGAAATGCTGCTGAGGCATGTCGCGGTGTCACCAACTGAACACTGCAATTACGTGCCCCTAAGGACCTACGAGTGGACATCCATGACAACTTCTCGAACAGATATGATGGGGATTTGTGTTTCACTATACCTATATTACAATGGGGCAATGGTGTTTTTCAAGCGAAAGATCCAAGCACGAGCGCAGCTAGTGGTACGAAAGATGGAATTTTAAGTCCTGATATGGCTGAACAAACTTTGCTACCGAACGAAACACAGAACTTTCTACCACACAAAGGAAAAGAATATATACTTACTGTATAACATTATAAACCTTGGACTTGGACTTGGTCACTTTTTCTTTAGTGTACATTATCTATTTCAGTTTATTACAAACCGAATTCAAATTGACGGTATTAAATTAGTCATTCGAAATCATCATATAAAAGTCAATTCTAATATCTGTTTTTTTACATGTTCATGTGACCAGCTAACGGTATTTTATTTCGCAGAACTATGGGACCCATTTTTGAATAAGTTGTATGCACCCATATTTTTACACTTGACTGACACTATCAACTTACCTATCAATGCTATCCTCAGATAAAACCGTCCCATATGTAGGTAGAACAACCCTTCCTTTATATTAAAATCAGGTGTCGCCAACTTTGAACGATAACCACCGCTATATATCCGCCGATAAGGCCTTTTGTATCTCAAAATAAATAAAATAGCTTAAATATGTCCGGTAGGGCGCACAAATTGAGCCGCGTGCGTAAAATGTCCACCCGGTACGTTAGCACGTACACTACTGTTCACTTAGGTATGTTGGCTAGGGTTTCCTGTGTTATGTGACACTTTGTGACTGTCAGGTATTTATACAATTAAATTTTACAGGAATCATTGTCACTTCTTATTTTGGTGACGTACATATGATTTGGTACTAAGGCCTTACACTTTGGGGTAAACAGAATTGCTTCATTATCCCTAAGTACCCATATTTAAATATATTAAAGTGAATCTTATAAACTAATACCTAATATTTTAGTTCATATTCTATCAGGGGTCCATAAAACGTACCTTGTTAATGATCAAAAATAGCTTAAGAGTTCTTTTTCTTGTGCTTTTAAGTGTTGGTCGTTTACCAAAAACAAATAATCCTGAATAGATGCAATTAGTTGAACTTTGTTGTGTGAAACACTGGTTTTATTTGAGGAACACATTATCTTTTTCTTTCAACAGAACTCTACTATTCCCTTTCAAACTTCCCTACCAGCTTTTTGTGCAAGTATGTATTACGACAACATATATGTAGGTCTACCTAAGACACAAGACAGGAAGATTGAACTAGTCCTAATCAAACTTCGGAGGTCGGACTATTTGAACTTTTGCGAATTGATCTCATTTTTATCTCATTACTGGAATGTTGGACTCACTTATTTAATTTTATGTTTTTTTTTACCCTTCTCGGCACTCAATAGTCGCAATGGGTAAAAAAGGAGAAATATGTCTAAGGTTTATGTTAAATATATGTATTAAAAACGTTTTGGCAAAAAAGAACTAAATGTACTTTAATAAAATTGCTTCAGAAGTTTTTTAAGATCCGTCGGCGTGGGCCGTCTTATTTTCTTAAAATATTAGCCATCATTTGTATATAGAGCTGTTTATGTTTAATATCGTTGCGTTAGTTAATCGCAGCGCCATCTATCGCGTCGCAATCACAATAAACAACGGTAAGTAGTCGCATTAAGCCACCGACGTCACTGCTGAGTTATGACGCCGACCCGACACTTAGCAGAGGGCATTAGCATTAATTTAAAATATTATTTATTGTTAAGCTTTATGTAGTTGGAGTTAGGAAGTCTTTGGATGTGGTGCGTGACGTAATTAATTTTAAATAATTCCGAGACACTCGCTTTCTGAACCAAAAATAGTCCTAATGTCGCATTATATTTCTAAGGTCCATTTCCCCAAGTTACAAGGCCATACCGTAGTTTTGGCGGGACGTAAGCATAGTTCTAACTATTATTATAGTATATGTATTATTGATTATTTTGGAAGGAATTAGTATGTCACATTAATACATATACGATTAATTATTACACAGTGAGTTGATTATTACGCAGTGAGCCTTTTGTACATTAAGTTGTTCTTTTGTGCCATAAAGTTTAATAAATAAATAGTGCCTTTCGTATTAGCGTTATTAGATTGTCTTTAAAAGCTTTCCGTTCGTATTAGCGTTATTAGCTTGTCTTTAAAAGCTATCCGTTACCATTTTTCTTGGATTTCGTAGAAATATTATAGATGTATAAAAAAAAACCTTTTCTCCAAAATGCTCCTAATGTTCACCATTGTAGAAAAAATAAAACGGGAAAGCCTTCTTCCTCGCGTCCTCCCGGGTTTTTGCCACGGCTCATTGGAGCCTGGGGCCCGCTCATTCCAAGAATTGGCGTAGGCACTAGTTTTTACGAAAGCGACTACCATCTGGCCAGTCATCTGACTCTCTAAACTAGGCCTTATTGGGATTACTCTGGTTTTCTCCATAGAAAGCGACCGAAATGATATTTCGTACATAAGTTCCGAAAAACTCATTGGTACGAGCCGGGGTTTGAAGTGTATGAACCCGCGAACTCAGGATTGAAAGTCACACGTCTTTACCGCTGGGCCACCAACGCTTCATTATGGCCAGTATGCTCGTTTGCCTCCTACTTGTATCATAAGAAAATATTCTTCCTAATTCTATACGAGTTGAATGATGTTTGTAACACAATCTTAGTGTATATTTAATTCGCAGTCCAATTCCGGGCTCCTATAGCCATTTTGACGATCTCGTTAAGGGCAAGATGACACCAAATGACCGTAATTACACCCAGTTAAGGGGGAGTGCGGCTGTTTTTGGCGAATTTACAAGCGGCTCCCGTTCCATTGTTTATTAAAGTTTTTTTATTGTTATTGTCGGGATAATTGGGGTATGGGAGTGTTTTCTAATTTGGCCTGACCTAGGGAGTCGGGCTTGGTGAAGAAAGTGCCTTTCTTTTATAGAAGTCAAGTGCCAGAAGATACTAAGACCCAAAGATTCCGTTCATGTAAAATTAGTTTATCCAATCCCCTGATCTTTGATAACATAGGTAACATAATTGTTATAGAGTTGTTCTTAATTTTAGAGGTTCGAATTTATCTGACAACTATAGTTACTTTTTTCGTTTTTAATAGGTATTTTTCATGTGATAGCAAGCGAGCAGACGGGCCGCCTTATGGGAAGCGGTCACTGTCGCCCTTGGATATGTTATGACATATTTAAATACACAACATCTTAATTTGGCGTAATGGTATGCATTTTAGTGATACATATTTTGATTATTTCATTTAACGAACCTTTGTAAACATTTATAATCACTTTTTTGATTTTGCATTCCTTGGTTTTTGAAATTAAAATCATATTAAGATTTATTACTCTTACATGAACTTTTCGTTATGTATAACGAAAAGATCTGGTCTTTAGGAATAATTTGCTTAAAAGAATATTAGGTGAAAAGGAAAAATGGGAGACAACGCAATTTTTTTATCAGCGTTCTATGTAATAACTTATGAAACATATTTCAGTAAATTGTCTTTGTTATTACTTATTGGCAATAATGGTCTATAAATCTAATACCATAAGAGATCAGAGTAGCCACTAACTATAAGATATAAACAAAAGTAGTCTTTTTACTTCCCCGCCTGATGTACGGTGATATAAATCCTTAGTCCAACCAACATCCGTTATCAACTTGGTTTATTGTTTTAGGAAATGGCACTACATAATATTGTTGACTGGACTACGGCCAACTACCGACATTAGATGCAATAATGTAAAGCTTTATAATGACGTTGACCTTTTTAACTTATTTCACTCACATTTACAGGCAATATACATGATAATTGATAACTGACGTCAGTTAATATCATTCTGATATCAGAGTAAGTTCAAATTGGCTTGTATTTTCATGTTACTTACCTACTTATACCACATTTAAAGATCATACAGGAGGTCTATTCAGATAGTAATTTCTGGTTAAATAAATGTCACTATTGACAGCTGATAGATCCCCTCCTAAGCAAATATTAACATATAATTATACTTAATACAGTTTAAAATAAAACGCACACGATTTAGATATTACTGACTTTTAAAAATACGTCTTAGAAAAAAACACAACAAATTTAAGAGTAGTTCTCTTCATAAATGAAATATAGTCTCAATATTTAATAAAATAGAACGTCACGCAAAACAACGCATAAATACATACGATAATAAAAATAAAATAGTGGCCGTACAACGATATTTATAATGGCGATATATGAGAAAGTAAATCTATCTGACGTGAGTTAGTGGCTGTATGTTACTCTTTATGATTTAATTCGGTACTTGTTTACTGACTTATGGCACTTATGGGATTTATGCCAGTGCGTTTGGGGCGGTTTTTTTTTTTCAACAGGCTTCCAAAAATAAGAGGGCGTATCCAGAAACGATAAAAATACTAGTTTAATGAAAAACTATTAAAAACACTGTTCTAATCAATAGGGATGATGACACATGTTGAATTTTATAACAAAATCTAGTAAAATAGATATCAAACGAGCAATTTATCACAATAATGTGGATATTAAAATAAAATATTGAATAATTACAAACATACAGGACCTGAAAGTTTCAAAATTTAAGTTTTTTTTAACTTGCAAAAACGATAAAAGTAAGGGTACCATTCGATTCCTTACATTTCATCCAAAAAAATATTATAAAGCAACTATACACATAAACGCAATATTTCACCGACAAAAACGCAATTTTCTTGTTTTGTCCATACTACAAGATGGGCTCCCAGAGACCTTGACGTCACGTTCCCTTATCGTTTTGTTTAGGGCGTTTCGCGAGTGAAGTGAGCCTGTCGGCCTTTGACTACAATTTCTGACTTTTGTGTTACTTTAATGCAATGGGTCCCATAGACATTTGATCCTAAAAACAAACCCGATCGATTGATACCATTAATGAAAATTAGTCATGTAGTCTATTCCCTATATATATTTACTTCACTATATATGTACATATCACATTTAGTACGATAGATGTCACTATATAGGCGCCTCCCTGAGGCGCATATGAAGAATATGGTGAAAATATTCGCTGTCAACGGGTAAGTCTCAGTAGCTCACTTGGTAAAGCATATATCCCGGACTCACGAGTTTGAATCTCGCCCGAGACAGCCTTTATTTCTTAGCATTGTGGTTTGTGGTATCGTCTGCGGATACAAAATTAATTTATAATCTGTATAGGTACTAAATTTAAAGGGGATACATTAAACCAAGTTTAATCAATATCAAAATGGGTCTCAGAGCGACTTCGACAAATTCAACCCTTGATCAAAAGAAATGCACCAATAATTAAAGAGCTCCTTTATCTTAACCCCCTAATTGCAACTGGACTTGAATTCCGATTGTCTATAAATTGGGGAAGTTTTCGAATGAATCGGGCTTTTGTTTTTTTAAACATAAAAGGGGTTTTACTTGGGAGAAAGTTAATTGTTGATTTGATTTGTGATTGCTACCTTAATTTTACATAGAGACCACGGAAAACGGTTAGAAAAACAATGGCCTTCGAGTCCATTACAAACTATACAAAGATGTTATTTGTGCCCCTCCTCCCTGGTGGTGATGGTTTTAAGGTTGTAAATTAATTAAGGATGACTCACGCTAGACCGGGCCGGGGCCGGGTCGGAGCTCCCAGCCCTTCGATCGTTTTCTATGGAAAGCACCACGTGATCACCGATCAACCATCATACAAAATGGCATGTCGGACGCCTCGTAAGTCGTCCTTTACCGCGGACACCAAATGGCATGTCGGACGCCTCGTAAGTCGTCCTTTACCGCGGACACGGTACAGTTATTTTAATAGTTCGTTGCTGGTGTTAGACCTTTATAGTAAACCTACTATTCCTAAAGTCTGTGCCCCAGAACCGAAAGGTTGTAAGGCAGGGTTAGCCAGCCGTCGGCATGTAGATCCGAAAGGTCGTAAGGCAGGGTTAGACAGCCGTCGGCACATAGATTAGCAAAGTGTCGTAATGAACATTCCTGAGCCGCGCGTCAAGACGCCGAATTAAACCGGTATCACCTTATTGACAGGGCTCGCCGTGTGGTGAGGGAGCTTCGATTAGAGGTACCATCGCCCACACTGTTAACTGACAGTTCGTGAACCTTATTACCAAAGGCATAAGGTACACCGATGGACAGTTAAGGGTGTTGCTGTTGGTACGTAGTTTCAAGTTTATTTATTGAGCGAATTGATTTCCAATTAGAAAAAAAATATTTCATTTTTAAAACAACATGTTATCGCTGACTGTACTTTTTGTTAAATAAGCACCTGTACTCATAAAAAAAAACACAATTAGGTTGCATACCACAGCAGTTTCCCTATGTTAACTCTTGTGTCCTAGGGTGCTCTTGACCTGGCCTTGTTTCAGGATTTCCCCGATCTGATCAGAGAAAATCCGCCGAGGTCTACCCCTCTTCCAACTCCCGCTTCTACTTAGTTAAATAAAAGCTTGTAAAAAGCATGTTATGTATGTTAACCTTAATGCATTGTCCACAGAAGCATTATTTTTCTTAAATGTATTTGGCCCAGGTACTCCAGGTAGGTACTGGGTATCTTTTTATAGCAGATTCTGCTCCCTTACCAGCCGGCGAGCCGCGACTCCGAGACGAGCATTCGACAGCCGCTACCAGGCCCCTATTTCACCACGGTGACAGGTGCGAAAATTGTCGACATCACTGTTACTGACGTCACAGGCCTCGATAGACTACGGTAACCGCTTACCGTCGGAGGGGCGGTGTGCTTGTTTGCCACCAACATATTAATTTTTAAAAAACTCCATTATATCGCCATTAAATAAGTACTTATTTTGCGAAGCTAATGACAATTGTCACAAGAAACACGACAATTGTCACGAAATTCCGACACAGAACTCATTTCGTGTCAAGAATTACCGAAAGTTCTATTAAATCGTGTGACAATTGTCATCATCATCATCATGAACTTCGAAAGAGAAATACCTATTTTTTGCCTATATAATAAAGTTTCTTTAAATAATACAATGATGGTGGCAAACAGGAATACGCCCGATAGTAAGCGGTAACCGTAGCCCATGGATGCCTGTGACGTCAGCAACAGTGGCATTTGTCGAATTGTCGCACCTGTCGCCGTGGTGAAATAGGGGCCAGATCGACACCGGCGCGCCCAAACTGTTACTCGTTCACCACATTAAAGAGAGATTTTAGGGTTCCGTACCCAAAGGGTAAAAACGTGACCCTTTTACTAAGACTCCACTGTCCGTCTGTCTGTCTGTCTGTCACCAGGCTGTGTCTCATGAACCGTGACAGCTAGACAGTTGAAATTTTCACAGATGATGCCAATATTTCTGTTGCCGCTATAACAACAAATACTAACATAATAATATAAATATTTAAGTGGGTCTCCTATTCAACAAACGTGATTTTCTGCCCTTTTCCGCGGTACGGAATGGTACTTTAATGGTACGGAAGCCTTCGTGCGCGTATCCGACACTTTTGGCTTTTTTAAGCGCTTCAAATTTGATTTGACCTCAGTCGAAATGACGTTTTATTCGTCATTATTAAACTTCAATTGCAAACTGTATGATCAAATTCCACAATGACGGTCGTATTCATACCATATTCGACGCACCATCTTCCGTCGAACGAGCAGCTCCGCCTATACAAATGCTGCCAATTTGTCGGCCTCGGCCACTAACCTGATCTTATAACTCTTTAAATGGCCAAATATCCGACGCACCATCTTCCGTCGAACGAGCAGCTCCGCCTATACAAATGCTGCCAATTTGTCGGCCTCGGCCACTAACCTGATCTTATAACTCTTTAAATGGCCAAATATCCGACGCACCATCTTCCGTCGAACGAGCAGCCTCACCTATAAAAATGCTGCCAATTTGTCGGCCTCGGCCACTAACCTGATCTTTTAACTCTTTACATGGCCAAATATCCGACGCACCATCTTCCGTCGAACGAGCAGCCCTGCCTTTACAAATGCTGCCAATTTGTCGGCCTCCGCCACTAACCTGATCTTATAACTCTTTACATGGCCAAATATCCGACGCACCATCTTCCGTCGAACGAGCAGCCCTGCCTTTACAAATGCTGCCAATTTGTCGGCCTCCGCCACTAACCTGATCTTATAACTCTTTACATGGCCAAATATCCGACGCACCATCTTCCGTCGAACGAGCAGCCCTGCCTTTACAAATGCTGCCAATTTGGTGGCCTCCGCCACTAACCTGATTCTTATAACTCTTTACATGGCCAAATATCCGAGGCACCATCTTCCGTCGAACGAGCAGCCCTACCTATACAAATGCTGGCAATTTGTCGGCGCCGCGATCACCTCATTTGTCGGTGCCGACGACTCGCGGATCTAATGGACCGCACTAATTCTGTTTTAATTAAAAACCTCGTTGATCGCGACTGATGGGAAAATGAAAAGGTTGCAAATTAGTTTAGGGAGCGGGTAATAAATGTAATAATAGCTGGCTGGAGATTAATTGTATCTTAATAATAAAATAAACTTAAGTCGTTTTAGGTGTACTTCGCGTCTCTTTAGTCTATGGGCTAATTTTTAATTTTATGTCGTTTTTCGTAAAAATTTAGTGGACTGATAGAGTTCCCTATTCTGTACAATAAATATACTTATAAACCATAATTTTACCTAAATCAAAATAGAATAAAACACAAAAACATAACAAAATATAAAAGATCCTGACTTTATGGTAACCACCGATACAAGAACAAAACGTAGCCGACTTATAAAAACAGCAAATTAAAGGTGTGCTGATAATATTCAAGATTTCTCTCGATTTTGCCCGCTAATTTATCCTCAGATTTTGACCTGCGGGCTCAGCACGGTTCCATTTTTATCGACTATCACTATGCCTGTCACTTTCGCACTTACATACTTGTTAGAACGTGACAGGCATGGTGATGAACGATAAAAATGCGACCGTGCTACTAGGGCTGATAATGAGACCCAATGATATAATCATTCACAACAACTTCGACACCATTGACACCACTTTAGAAGTAAAACGAAGCCCCCCGCTAATCGAGTGTAAAGAATATCTAAACAACCAAGTCAATACAGGGTGATGCGAAAAGTTGTAATGGAACTGGCAGAGTCGTTAATCCGCTGTGTAATCGGTTGATCTAAACGCCATCAGCGATTGTGTATTAAAAGGCCTAAAATGTCGATAACAGGTTTAACTAAAATGGAAAAGATCTTAAATATTTTATTATTTTACCTTATGCCTACAAATTGATTTGGTTTTATTTGGGGCGTCTACGAATAGCATAGTGAATCTCCCTGTTTTCGCTCCTAATTTTTACACGAATAAAAAATCGAGCAAAGTCCGACACAGAGAGGCATAGCTATAGTTAATATACATCAAAATATGTTAAACCATTTTCCATTATGTCAATATCCAGGAGGAAAATGGGGACTACGTTTGTATGAAGAAGCGGCCGAAGTCTCCTCTTAAAGGATAAATCGGCAAAATTTTCTCATTTACAATATCAGTCAAAGACAACATTCAGGTTAATTCCCAGATCCTTATCCTTACATCCCATTAACTCAGAGAACAAATCTAAACTTCAACAATAGCTTGTACCGGTACGGTACCGTATCAAGATGTACCGATACCGTACCGGTACAATGTGTCATTAGCCAAGATGACGCCTTGGGGTATAAGGAACGGGAACCCATTTTTGAAAAGGGTTAGCGGAACATTTGTTGATCGAGCGATAGGTATTCAAAGTTTTCGATCGTTCGTGAAGAGAAAACGTGTAGAGTTGGACCACGATAAATCTGCATGGCATTTGCAATGACAAAAGTGTGGTAACATCGTCATTAATGTCAAATTTCTATGAAAACATGACGTTCATACACTGCCTCACTTTGTTATATCACCAAACCTTATAAAACAAAGTCCCCCGTCGCGCTGCGTCTGTCTGTTTGTGTGTATGTATGTTCGCTATAAATTCAATAACTTCTGAACGGATTTTCATGCGGTTTTCACCTATTAATAGAGTGTTCTTGTGAGAAATGTTTAGGTATATCATTAGTTAAGGTTTTGTGTAACCCGTGCGAAGCCGGGGCGGGTCGCTAGTTTTAATGTAAACCTAAATTTGCCGGGGGATATTAATCTGTCTTACAACCAATGCTATCGGTTGATTCCCCACAACCCGCCCCACCGCTCCACTCTGCCTCAGTGGATAGGCAGCCTAAAGTGTTTTCCAGTATTTCATGTTATTCTGAGCCTTATATATTTAGTAGGCTTTTTATCATTCAAGCTAAAACGGAGACCTTCGCTTTCAATCGGTCAAAAATACACCGGAAAAGTTATTCAGACTACAATAAATGCAAAAAGTGTATGAAAGCATAACCATTAGCCGTAAAGGCTCCTGATTGGCGAGAGACGGGGGTGCATCGCAAAGGTTGGGAATATGTGGCCGGTGCTCAACATTCACGATTATGGCCAAGTCACATCTAATTGCATGTGTGGAGCGCTTTATGCAAGGATGGAAAATAAAAACGACTTATATTCACACTTTATTTATTTAAACTACCTATTTTTTTATCAAGCAGAAACGTCTGCAAGCGATACTACAAATTTTAAATCAAAGAAAAAACGGTTGAAACAATTGTAGATTAAAATGATTAAATGCACACGCTGACACGCAGACGCATAAAGTAAGTGGAGGGCATAAAATCATTAGGATTGTTAAAAAAATATTGTAGGTAGAGGTACTATCCAGTAGGAGGTGGTCGTGGCTTATTCATCGGTCATCGCAAACTAACGACCCAAAGGATTTAAATCTTCTCGGGTCATAAGGTGTAGGTTTAGAACCGGCGTAGCTTTATTTGACGTTCATACTCGTAAGTGTATTGTAATATGCCATATACTTACTTGAAAAATAAACTATCTTTGTCTTTATAATCCGAAATAAACTTTAAATGAGAAAACAAAGATCTTGGCAGACGTTAGCATAATGCCATCCTCGCTAATTGTAAGCGCGCGTTATCATGAGACAAACGCGTGGTGCTGCAACGCATAACCATTACCAGTTTTTGGTTTGGGAAAATTAGCGCCTTTTTGTCGCCTTTATGTCGCCTTTTTGTCGCCTGTTTCCTGCTTCTTTCTGTTTGTTTGTGAAGTTATGGACGTAGATACGGCCAGTAGCCTTTATAAGTATTAAAAGGCTTGTACTTATATTAACGTAATATCGAATCGGACAATGTGAAAACCCTTTTATAAGTTTATCGCAAACACACAAACACACAGACGCGGCGGGGGACTTTGTTTTATAAGGTGTAGTGATGTAGGAGGCGTACCTATTCTGATTGTAATAACAGGTTATGAATTTGATCTTGGCCGACACGTACAGGCGATTTGGATATGGCCTGTACGTGTCATAAGTGAGGTTTTTGGTTGAAGAGATGTCACTCGTGACACTGATAGATCATATCCATAACAAATCCAGATCAAATTCAATACCTGTTATCACAATCAGAATACGCCTCTAGGTACCAACATGCTGGAAACGACCCTAAACTTGTTACAATGCAAATAAGTAAATCACGCAAGATCACAATCTCACACAACGGTTTCAATAATACACCACTGTGTCATAGTTTAAAATTGCCCGGGCAACAATGGGCAAAGTACCCCTGAGTTATGGGGCAAGTTGCCGTCTTCATATTGTTTACCTTGTCGTGCCGTTTACCAATGCTAAGTGATTAAGAATACGGGAGTGGACAGGGGAGCTGTGGAGATGCCGTAGGCTAAGCGTATGATGAGACGCAGGCGGCGCAGTTCACGCAGCGCAGCGCAGAGCAGACTTTGTAAAGTATGGAACAGCGCCGCTCGTGGCTATATAACCCGATCCTTGAACGGCATAATCGCCCACATTTGTGACAAGTAAGATGAGAGCCCGCACCGAGGCGAGCCTCATCGCGCGTGTTTTTTTGCCCGTTTTCGGGCCAAGTCTTAGTATATCCCACGCCTCCCCTGTCCCGACTCCAACACGAAACTACATAAGATACAGTTCTCAAATTCCAAGTATAAGTTAAACTGAAATAATGAGCCGATCGCCTTTGGTGACGAAGCAGTCTAAACGCTGAATACCCGCGACTCCACGCCTCCCCTGTCCCAACTCCAACACGAAACTACATAAGATACAGTTCTCAAATTCCAAGTGTAAGTTAAACTGACACAATGAGCCGATAGCCTTTGGTGACGAAGCAGTCTAAACGCTGAATACCCGCGACTCCACGCCTCCCCTGTCCCAACTCCAACACGAAACTACATAAGATACAGTTCTCAGATTCCAAGTGTAAGTTAAACTGAAATAACTTACTAGCCGATCGCCTTTGTAAGCTCCAAGGCAATTATCATTCATTATTATTAAATGTGACGGCTCGGTGATAAAGGCCCGATAAGTTGGGAGATTGGGGGCAAAAAGGGCCTGAATGTTGACGTAGGCGTTTGGCTTATAGGGGTACTAGCTGCCCGCGACTTCATCTGCGTGAGATGATGATGACGATTGATAAAAACTATCCTATGTCCTTTCCTGCAGCGGTAACGTGATCGTGTGTTTATCACCTGTCATGTCATGCGTCACTTTCGCACTTACATAGTTGTTAGAAGGTGACAGGCATGGTGACAAATGATAAAGAGAGAGAATGATAAAGGTCATCATAGCCCTTCTTCTGGACTTCAAACTATCTAAATGGGCTTCGAATTATCTTTGTCCCTACGACAAGGGAATCAATTTGCGTGTGAATCTGGCGGGCAATATAAACAGTAAAATGGCAAATATAAGGCGCGCAGATATCGGCTCATTTCTCCAGGGCGATATTTACCAGGGTCACCACACCACCATCTTAATAGTTAAACGTCGTCCACTTTTCAGACAAGGTTCTTCTTCAATGTAATCTGAATTAATTTGCGGGGCACACAATAATCAAATTGTGGCAATAGGAGCTGCCATATTTACCGTTGCTCCGTCTAATTAAGCCGCGCACATATCGGCTGATTTCTCCAGGGCGCCACCTCGCGTGATGGTCGCTAGGGTTACCAACTTACCACACAACATTCTTAGTTAAGGTTGTTGGCGGACATTGAAAAAAAAAACTTTACTACTTATTGCTATTACTTTGTAGTGAGGAGCATTCTTTTGCACTTAGAAAGCACCGGAATTTAATGTTCACATTTTGCTAGTTTTTTCTTGAGGGTGCGTTGAAAAGTGCTATTCTATAGGTATCACGGCGAAATGTCAGAAACAGTGTCATCACGAGCAAAATCAGCTTTATAGATTTTGACTAG
The DNA here is from genome assembly GCF_948474715.1 of Cydia amplana. Taxonomy (NCBI): domain Eukaryota; kingdom Metazoa; phylum Arthropoda; class Insecta; order Lepidoptera; family Tortricidae; genus Cydia; species Cydia amplana. The sequence goes on along the minus strand of NC_086074.1, from coordinate 268,295 downwards.
CGAGTTGTGTCATTTCATTGCCTGTCTCGCTGTCCACAATTTAGTATTCTCTCCTGTCCAAAATTAAAATTCGACATTCGTAACCGACACTTTGTCTTGTTTGGCAACCCTGGCGGCCACTTTTATTACGAACCATAGACACTGCACAGATTAGACGATATTAAACCTCTGTGCACTGATTGCGTTCCGTTACTGCCTTCACGTCATATTTCTGGTGAACATGTGATTGCGTTTCGTTACGGCGTATGTGATGACTAAATAGACTAGTTGCGGTATTGTACCACTTTTATTACTTATTGAGGTTTTTTTTCATACAAATGACAGAATGGTATTTTTAAGTATTTTCTTTAACATTAGTAGGTCCCCCTTATATATTGTGTTATATTTTCGTACTTCATTATTATTTATAAGATTATTATAAATATTATTAATGGATTGCGACGAATAAATGATTATGATTATTATGATTATAATGTTTACCCACGTATTGGCTGTTACACCTATTTATAAATGTTGCTATGTATTTTTTATCTCGCTATATTATTGTATTTATGGTGTCACTATAAATGTTAACTTGTGTCTCTAAAATCTCTAGAAATATACCAATAAAGGACAAAAGGCCACACTGACAAAACAAAATCCAACGCAAAAAAGAAAATTTTTACATGCATAAGTTGATTAAATTACAAACTTAATCTTCCCAAATCACTGTTAGGAAACTCCGAAACAAGCAAAATACCGTTGGGCGCCAAATATAGCATTAAATATTCATATTTCGTAAAAAGTTCGCAAGATGGCGCTCATCAAATTACAGTAACGCTTGATAGGCGTTGACAATGTAGCTGGGATGATACGTAAGCAAATAGATAAAGGTAACGTTAGATTACACGCATCAATGGTGGGAAAATCACGAACTTTTGAACTTGACATGCGTTTTCTGCTAAAGTAAGAACGCTAAGAATGAAGAATTTGGTACATTAACCCGCCATTTCCTATCATTATCGCACGATGTTTTATGTATATTAACTACTAGCGACCCGCCCCGGCTTCGCATGGGTTAACAAATTACACATAAACCTTCCTCTTAAATCGCTCTATCTATTAAAAAAACTGCATCAAAATCCGTTGCGTGTAGTTCTTAATTGATCTAAGCATAACATAGGGACAGACAGCGGGAAGCGACTCTGTTTTATAGGGTAGTGATACTGTAATTAACTATGTTCCTACGTTTGATTTTTTTATTTACCTATTATAAGAGTGAGGAGGTAAAAAAAATCCTTTTATTTTTTTAGAACAGTTTAAAAAAAACCTCTTATAGTAATTAAAAATCTAAAAAATTAAACTTAAGTTCTAATGCAACTCTAGGTCCCACACTCTAGACTAGACATCCTAACAAACCAAGCCCTTCAAAAGAATACACTACCATCATGAAAGCTGGAATGATCCAAACTTGCCTGAAGACTGAAGTGATCAAACTAGCACCGGCGCCGGCGTCGCCCGCGGCAGCTAACTTTTTAATTTCTCGCAGACGTTGACGCGATTGGTCGAACTTGCACAGATAACGGAAAGTTTCTATCGGAGTTCGAACTTCGGCCGATCAATGGGATTTTGGCGTGTAGGTACTAGGTACGTACAAACAGCAAGACTCTAATTGTCCATCGGTGGACCTTATCACTTTTGTAATAAGGTTTACGAGCTGTCAGTTAACAGTGTGGGCGACGGTGTTACAAACAGCAACACTCTTTACTGTCCATCGGTGGACCGTATTACAAAAGGTATAAGGTCCACCGATGTACAGTTAACAGTGTGGTCGATGGTACACTTAAAACGGTAAAGTATTGTTAATTTGCTTATCAAAATTTAACCATAACAATATCATGCAACAAGAGATTGGAGAAAGCGGTCTGAGAAGGGGCTAACATAAAATTTTAAAAGTTTTACATGTTTTAATTAAGGGCTAATGCCATGAAAAAAAAATCACACGGAAGGGCCAAACTCCATCCAAATCCTTAAAACTTTAAAACGAAAACATATCTAATTTTCATTTATTTTCAGTTTAATATCGTTACCCTACAAAAGTATATATCACCACTCCTTAGAAAACAAAGTTCCCCGCCGCGTCTCTCTGTCTGTGTGTATGTATGTTCGCGATAAACTCGAAAACTTCTATAAACGGATTAATCATGCGGTTTTATATAGAGTGATTTTTATCATGCGGTTTTCACCTATCAATAGAGTGATTCTTAAGGAAGGTTTAGGTGTATAACTTGTTGAGGTTTTGTATAACCCGTGCGAAGCCGGGGCGGGTCGCTAGTTTAGTAAATATAGCATAGCTAATCATAGACAGGAACAATAAAAAAATACATAATACTCGTAATCAAAAAATAATATCCTATTTCAAAGAACGATCCAGAACATAGATTATCCAAAACATTTTTTTTTGATCAAGTACCTGATGCACCTTCATTGTTTTTAATAATTAAAATTAAATGTCATTATGTCACAAACCATCCTTCTCAATCACCGAAAACATAATCACACGCACATCACCATTACACAGATTGCGATCGCAAAAAACGCGCGTCAGCGCGAGGCCTAATCGCGTCTAAACAATGTTTTAATGTCCCCCCGCAGTCCCTACGCAGATGGCCGGCCGTATTTATTTAGGACTAACTGCCGGGCATTTAGCGAGTGACCCATGCATGTCTACGGGGGTTAAGGGAGGAGCGGTGAGCGTGACAAGTAGCGAGAAGAAGAAGATTTACTAAAATTTACCGAATAACTATGAATAGCGTGCTAGCGTGAGTAGCTAGCGTGGGGACTATAGCCCAAGCCCTCTCGCCCATGAGAGGAGGCCTGTGGCAGCAGTGGGACGTATATAGGCTCAAATTATTATTTTATTATTTTTTATAACTATGAATAAATGAATGGACCCACCGCGATAGCCACCAAGCGTATGTAGAGAAGCGTGGACGAAGACCTACGGCCCGATTCAAACTTTAATTGACGTATCTTAACGATATTCAGTTCTATTCTTATTATTATTCTAAAAAAAAAAAAAAAACGATCATCATACGACAAGTAGTACAAGCTGAAATGAATGTATATTTTACCTGTATGAAAATTGTATATTGAGATAAATAAACTAAACTAAACTAAACTAAACTTAACCTCCTGAGACCCAGAAGCATTTGTTTTGTTTTTGAATTTGGAACCCTTGTTACTAAATGAGTGTTCAAAAATTTTTTTTAAATATGTACAAAAATTTGTACGCAGAGAAGGTTAAAGTTCGAATCGGGCAGCTAGTACTAGGTAAGTACTGCAGTATTTGGAAAATAATATCCTAAGTGTGTAAGTTCCAAATTCTTCGGAAATCGCTCCCGTTGCCGCTTGTGACTCGCGCCTTGATACAGCCTGTTCATTACAATATTACAAAAATCTGACTGCCATAGGGGCATGAACCAACGAGGCTTCAGAAATCGCTACCGCTGTCGCTTATGACTTGAACCTAGCTCCATCCCTGATACAGGTGTGAGATTAAATGGCCTCCATACAGCCGGTTCATTACGATATTGCGCGAACAGACAATATCGCCTGTTTTTATTAGCCGTCGTCATAGCGTTTTGCTTTTTTGATGAGAATTGAAAACGTGTTTGATCTGGGGCCATGATTGTTTATTTGTAGCGTTTAGGATGGCGTGTAATTCAGGGTAATTTTTCAATTCGTATTGCGATTTTTACACGACATTCTTTGAATGGGGTATTTTTCATGTTTTTAAGGCCGATTTTATTTTTTGGCGATTTTTTTCGTTTGATTTGGATAAAAAATAGCCAGTTTGAAGTGCTCCTCATTTTGTGCGGAATAAATACAAAATCAAAACTTGTCCTTAATGAAATATGTAGTTTCACTTTTGTAAAAACTAGTACGATGGCAATTCTTGGGATAAAGTTTAAAAGCAGACCCCTTACTCCCATGAGCCGTGGCAAAGCCGTAAAAAAGGCAAGAAAGATGATGATGATACACTTTTTCCTCAATGGCTCCTGTATATATAATAATTACTGGCACCAGTGTGCGTGAGTTACGGACACACGGACGTCGCACGCCGTTCCGTCCACCTGTTACTTTATCGATGGCCGCGTTATCTGCAGCCCCGAAAAATTTACACCCTGTATGTTAGAGAAGGTTAAAAGATTGGGTGAAAAGTCAGTGCACAACGAGCAGTGACAACGAGTAATTTTGTAGTACATAGGTACATGTACAAATAATGTATTATATGAAAGAGAGCTATTATACATTTTGAATAAAGTGCGTCACAATCAGCAAGTGTTTGACGTGCAATACCTAAATTTAATTATATCGCCATGCACCAACGACGGTAGCATCACGGTCGCATTTTTATCGCTTGTCACCATGCCTGTCACGTTCTAACAAATATGTGAGTACGAAAGAAACGGGAATAGTGACAGGCGATAAAAATAGAACCATGCTGCACCCATGGTTCCATTTTTATCGCCTGTCACTATTCCCGTTTCTTATATGCCGTTATGCTGCACCCGCAAGACAATCGTTAAGATCGTATCAAAACCAAAGATATTTTTTTTTAACAAGCAGATACGTCTGCGACCGAAAAAAAAAAGCGAAAAAATTATTCTAATTTGAATTGCATTGTTCGCAGACGTTTCTGCTTGTTAAAAATTAAAATTAGTGGTAAAATTAAAATCAGTTAAAAATTTAAATTAGCCGGTTACGATGCTATATCTGCTTGTTAAAAAAAATGTCTTTGTCTGGTTTTACCGGTGAATTTCTAATATGACTTGGAACTCCGGTATCCGTGTAACGCTCTTATGGTAGATGTCGCTAGGGTCCCCTTGACCCATATGGTGGAAAAATTTGCTGGCTATGGATGAGGTCTTGGTGGCTCAGATGGCAGAGCGCTGGAGTATCGATCCAGAGGCCGTGAGTTCAAGTCTCACCCAAAACTAATTTTTCGACTTTTAAATTTATTCTAAGTTTATAACAAATATATTATTCGATCATATTTCCCCTTCTAGCATCTACGAGTATGGTAAAGACCTAAAAATTAAGTGCGATATAATTTATTGAAAGCACCTATAACGAAAACAAAAGACATTTCGACATCCCAACTTCTCTGAAAATCGTCCCGAACCAATCCACACGACAATAACACAATAAAAACAATAATAAACGGACCTTTCCGCATTTAAAGGGTTAACTTAACCCTTCCACGGCGCACTGAAATTTTAATTAAATGTCTTAACTAATATAAAAGAGGGGGCAGTTACGTTTCCGCAGATGAATTAATATGTTAAGGGTTTCGACAATAAATACGGCAATAGTCTATTTGATCCATGTGGTGTTGGGGCGCGATTCGACTTGTTTTATCGATATTGTCTTTATTGTTGAGAATATTTTTAACACCGCGCCTATTTAACACCTCCTATTACTATTGCTAATTGTCAGGGAATCGAAATTATGCATTTCCAAAATGAGAGTTTTTTATTTCCTGAAGTTTTCGAGAACTTTTCAAGCTTATTGGAAACTTTACGCAACTTGTTCTGTAATAGTTAGTATATAACAGATTTATATATTTAGATGAAGAATATTAGTAGAGACATGGGCTACGTGTAAACGAATCATAAACAGGCCCCGACGTGAATCTGTACCTTTATTAAACCCATTAGGACGCACCCTTATATCACAATTATTGTCTCACACAAGATGAGGATGAGAGCGAGTATGGAGATGGAAGACATTAGGACGCTCCCTTACGTCACAATTATAGCCAATGCGGCGAGGATGAGGATGAAGATGCAGACAGGCCAGGGCTCCGTGTAAATGAATAATTAACAGGCCCGACGCGAATCTGTACCTTAATTAAACCCATTAGGACTATTATCTTTCCGACCAACATTATAATATGTACTTATACGTTATTGAAACATTATTTTAATGTTATCACTTCCTTCATAACATTACTTTCATAATGCTACACCTCAGAGCCCGTACCATGACTCACTGACAGTGTCAAAACTGACATATACGCTATCGAGAACGAACTAAATTTACTTTCTATACATCTCGTTCGCACTAATATGCGAGTACGAGCGAGATGCATAGAAAGTAGGTAAATTACGTTCTCGATGGCGTTTATGTCAGTGCCAAACTGGTGGTGGCTACACACTCTATTACACAGGAGGTTCTTTATCATGTTTTTTATTCATCCACCTGTGAATATGAGTATTTAATGCGACTGAATGTGTAGCATTTAGTCCCAACCCTACGTTCGCTCGGGATTGGTCAATACAATTACGGTCCAACAAGATTTCACGTACAATTTGAATTTTAAGCAATAGTTTGTCATATAAATTTAATGTTATGTGCCAATGTTTCCGTTATACGGGATGTTCTCTTATACATGCATTTGTAACAAAGAAATTAAATATAGGATTTTTTTTAACGAGCGGGCATAGCTGTGGTTGATATTGATATACGGACATCCAATTGTGTCAAAATATTTTCTATAATGTCAATTTCTAGAGAGGAAAATGAGGACTACGTTTGTATAGAGAAGTGATCGTCTCCTTTCCCCTTAAGCATAAAGAGGTAGAGGTAACAGACACACAGAGTTACTTTGTATAGTAGTAGTAGTATTAGTAAGGACTACTGGGTACAGGTAGGTACCTACTTACAGTACTTACCTACTAAATTTTAAATGTACGTACACAGTCTGAAACGTGAGCCCAACATAGTTTTCTGAAAGCTTTAATATTTTTGTCAATAAATTAAATTAGTTACACACCATTAATTAAAACAACAGCCTGTATAAATATAAAGTGTCGTTAAAAAGGGACCAGACAAGGGTGCGCAATTTAGTTGACCCATAAAGAATAAAATGTCCGAGCGGTCAGATTTTACCTCCACTATAACTACTCAAAACACTCTAAAATATACCTTAAGTATACACATTTATGATTCAAATTCTAAAAACATGTGTACTATAATTTAAATAAACTAGAAATCATCTAGCGTTTATATAAATGAAACTGTATTTCAAACTAGTTTAAGTCCAAATTTGAATGTGACTAAAAGTAACTTCGTCCGTTTTGGCGTTGAGCAGTAAATTAACAATAGTTTGAAACAGTTAAAAGCGGCGCCACTGTCTTTAAAATATCCCAAAATTATATGAAATATTTTAGTTCAGCATCTGCCCACCTGTAGGGAGTAAATGTCACGTTTAAAGTGTAAAATGTAAATGTAGTTAAGAAGTTTTGATTTTTGGTTCAATTTGGGAGTTATAGACAAATACGTGAAATGTATTTTGTAAGAGGGAACACGAAATCAGCAAAAGCTTTTAAAGTTAGTAAGTATAATAAGTATTACGAATTACGATCAAATCCCTATCATTCTGATGTCAGTGCACGTTCGAATCGGCCTGTTTGACTAACGGCCTGATTCTAATTTTAATAAACGTCTAAAATTAGATGTGGATCGGATATGTCAGTGTTAAAAGTAACGTTTTTGTTTGAAGAAACGTCACTCACTCACCAGGCCTTAACGTTGCGCACCGACTCTTCTAAAACGAAACGATTTTCGCTTCGTAGCGGCGTAGAGGCAAACACTGCTGCGGACTACGGCGTAGCACATGTAGGTTTGCTTGGCAGTGGCAGTGGCAGTAAGCGGTATTTGAACTAACATTGATCTTTTTATTTTAATATAATTTAATATTTGGGGGACAATCTTACAGATGGACACACTAGCCTACTATAGTTTGTCAAAGGACTGTATCATTTCAAACATAGACAGAGAGAAAAAATCTATCTTTATCTTATACTAGTACTAGCACCCAAAAGAAAAGGATGAGTATAGTTTTCCAGGTTCTTATTTACTGACAAATTGGTTTGAACAACTATAGACTAGTTTTCCATAGTAAAGTTGTCACGTCCCTCAGTCATGAGGATACGAAAGAAGAAAATAATACTGTAAACTGTAATAAACTTATTAAATGTATCCCCCATTTGCAATAAGAGTTTACATCTCGCATGCAATAAAAGGAAAGACTGCGTAATTGAAACAATCCAAACTGTAAATTGTAAAAAAGCAATAACAACACGGCCATCCTGATCCCGACCTGGCCCGTGGGCACATTAGGCGCATCCTAATGACCAATTAGCAAGCAGGTAGCGTGAAAGGCGCCATTTTGTCCTTTTAGGGTTACCACGTGCAAATTACAAAAGTTTTGGCAAAAATAGTCAAAACTCAAATGTAAAGAAACGCCAAAAACTTAGCAAGTCGCTTTTTCCAATACACGATTATCAATAAAGAAAAACCGGCCAAGTGCGAGTCGGACTCGCGCACGGAGGGTTCCGCACCATCAACAAAAAACAAGCAAAAAAACGGTCACCCATCCAAGTACTGACCCCGCCCGACGTTGCTTAACTTCGGTCAAAAATCACGTTTGTTGTATGGGAGCCCCACTTAAATCTTTATTTTATTCTGTTTTTAGTATTTGTTGTTATAGCGGCAACAGAAATACATCATCTGTGAAAATTTCAACTGTCACGTAGCTATCACGGTTCGTGAGATACAGCCTGGTGACAGACGGATGGACGGACGGACGGACAGCGGAGTCTTAGTAATAGGGTCCCGTTTTTACCCTTTGGGTACGGAACCCTAAAAACGATTAGCAAAAGCTTGTTCAACTTTAGGGACGTTTATGAGTTATGCCGATGGTATCTATTATACCCGTCTATTAATCTCGTGTCGCATTCCTGAAATGCGTACATTTGGATCTGTCAAACAGATGTGCATACCGGGAAATCTGTTAAGCAGATCAAAATCTGACGAAGACGTACGTACCTACATCCTTAGCTCAAAGGAATATATTTACAATCCTTTAAGCCAGGTTTACAAAAAATGTTGATGAATCCCTAAGACAATATCAAAAGCACTGCACAAAAGCGGCCAAGTGCGAGTCGGACTCGCCCATGAAGGGTTCCGTGTTTAGGGAATTTATGACGTATTAAAAAAAAACTACTTACTAGATCTTGTTCAAACCAATTTTCGGTGGAAGTTTGCATGGTAATGTATATCATATATTTTTTTTAGTTTTATCATTCTCTTATTTTAGAAGTTACAGGGGGGGGGGGGACACATTTTACCACTTTGAAAGTGTCTCTCGCGCAAACTATTCAGTTTAGAAAATAATGATATTAGGAACCTCAATATCATTTTTGAAGACCTATCCATAGATACCCCACACGTATGGGTTTGATGAAAAATTTTTTTTTGAGTTTCAGTTCTAAGTATGGGGAACCCCCAAAAAAAATTTTTTTTTTCTATTTTTGTGTGAAAATCTTAATGCGGTTCACAGAATACATCTACTTACCAAGTTTCAACAGTATAGTTCTTATAGTTTCGGAAAAAAGTGGCTGTGACATACGGACGGACAGACGGACAGACAGACAGACAGACATGACGAATCTATAAGGGTTCCGTTTTTTACCATTTGGTTACGGAACCCTAAAAATCCTACCGTGTGGTAACCCTAAACCGTTGCCCACCAAACGGTCGGCCATCTTAGGAGCGTTCTGAAACGCGTGCGAATTATTGTCTATGCCTGCCACAGGTCACTTACACACTAGATGGTGCATATAAAAATCTTAACGAATGGTAACTGTAGCATCATTGTCCGTCAAACGGGTACCCATATTAAAAGCGTTTGGAAACGCGTGTGTATATCTGATACAGTGTAAGTGATTACGTCGATTGAGCAGACAAGGAAAATCAGTCCTGTACTTTTTAATTTCGTTACACATTGTAGCAAATATGAAACACTTTCAATTTAACATAGCAATAATTGTTCAAATGTTCAGTTACTTTTATTGGTTACTATAATTGCTGTAATCTTTATTACATATCTTATAAATAGTTTTTCAAAGGACTGTCTCATTTCAAACATAAACAGAGAAAATCATACTATCTTTGTCTCACACTAGTACTAGCACCCAAAAGAAAAGGATGAATATAGTTTTTTTTTGTTATTTACTGACAATTTGGTTTGACCAACTATATATAGTGAAAAAGCCAAATATTGTATATTGCAGCTATTGCAACACACCTTTGTTACCATAGTCATAAGGATATATCGCAATATATTTAGCCACTTTGCAGATTACTACCTATCTGCGTACTGTACACAAAATAAAGAAATTTAAATTAAGAAAGAATAGGCAAATGTATAGCTCAATAGTAGTATTAAACAATGTCGTGCCTATCTTCATGATGTGGAGTCTACTGTCGCAAGTCTATGATATGCATATGTTGTTTATGGAATTAATTTCGGCCATTCCGCCTTCGGCTTCGGTTTTTCGAGTTTTGCGATTGTGATGTTGATGAGACCCTGTTAAGGGTTTCGTTTCCAACGTAACGGAGTTTAACGTAAAGGGGTTAGACATATTTGTTTCAATGGCTTTAGGAGCCGATTTAGTGACATAATCGTAACAATTTAGCATCTAATTAGTACAATAAAGGATGGTATTGATATTATAAATTATAAGAAGTACATTTGTTTGGCCATAACGTTGGAAATGACTTGTATTCTTGCAAGCAAGCTTGTATTTAAAATTTTGTATCTAATTAGTACTTTAAAAGGTATATATGATGTTTCAAAGTATTTAATGCGTTTTTTTAGGTTATTCATAGGACCGGTACAGTCGGAGTGCAACCCGACTGCAACTTATATGGGAACTGCACGCGGACGTTGTAGTTGGCGTGCAGTCGAAGTGCAATCAATCAATCAATCAATATTTTTTATTGCGAGAACATAGTTGAATTATGTACATAAGGTGATAATATTTTCAAGAGCTCCCATACAAATTGCAGTCGGGTTGCAGTCCTTCTGTATCGGCGCTGACATATCAAATGACTTGTATTGTTTGTTTTCAATTGTGTATGTAATTGATTTAAATTATTGTTTTTTTATGTGTAGATGACTTTTCTAAAGTTCCTTGTGAATTAATAATTCATGATAAATGTTACCCCACGAATCAAAGCAACCCCAGTTAATGGAATTATGTTTACTTGAAAAATAGAAGTGAATTAAACTGTATGATTTAAAAGAGATTAATACGTATATCAAATACGAGGTATACCTAAGTGTAGTGGCGCATTCATGACAGGTATAAAACACTATTAAATTAAATATATGCAGCGCGAATATAATAAACAACCGTACGTAACGTAACATCACCTACGAGCGCGCCGTTACCGCCATCTGTTGCGTGTAAAACGAATTTATTTATACATCTAATTGTGCGCGCGCATTGCACTTAATTCCGCTAATATTACTAAAAGCGTTCTGTGGAAGAGCCGTAAGGTTTTAGTGTCGAGGGAACAGCGCCATCTGTCTCTGGGAACTGTTATTAAAATTGGTTGCTTTATTTGTTTGTTTAACGGTTATTTGCGAGGGTGAGAACCTGCTTAGTTTTGAATATGGATTATAACATTTATAACAAATATAATAACCTGAGGATGGATTGTAATAAATAGAAGAGGACTGCTGAAAGCCTGAATTAGCGACAAAGAAACAGTCGAAATTGCCAATAAAAGAATAGTGCTTAAATTATTTGTGTAGATTTAGTAAGTAACATTGTATATATGTATTTTTTAAACATGACTGATTGAAGCGTATTCTGATCATAATAAGAGTAAATGAATTAGATCTGAATTTATGTGTGGTTGTCAAAAGTGACTTTTCTGGTCGAGATCTATTTCATAACCATTTATTATTATTATAATACGTCTCCATTATTCTTACGATTCTACAATCGTAGCGCTACGCCGTAGCCGATAACATACACTTTCCGGTGTGTAGCGAAAATGCTTCGAAGAGGCGAAATTAGGTACATTGAATAGGTTAAAATTAAAGCAATAAGGTCATTATTAAAAGAAATCGCACTGTCTAAATACGAGTACTTATGCATATTAATTCTGATATTTCTACTCGTTTTACTAAATAATTTAATCATATGAAATAATAGGTAGGTATATCTTTTTCCATAATAATCGGTATGTTATGCGGTAGTCGGTAAACGAGCAGACGAGCTGCCTGACAGGAAGCGGTCGTCGTCGCCTATGGCACAGAATAAATAATAGTACTAAGTACAGAAAACTCACTCTCTAACAAAACGCGTCTGTTACGATCAGCACAGATATGGCCGCTAGGTGGCGACAGCGCCACGCGCGGCTTATGGCTTTCCCCAAAATTGGGGCCGAACGGATGTACTTTTAGCTACCTGTAGCAAAGCGACGAAATCGCGGAGTGAGACACGCCTGCCTATGGACATAAGCAACATCATAAGAGCCAAATAACGGCCCTTTTTAACTTACCTAATAACATAATTATGATTTTTTTTTATTAGCCTATATGAGTGTCCCACTGCTGGGCAAAGGCCTCTCCCCTTGATTTCCACGACTCCCGATTTGGTGTTTCCTATATGTTATGATATGCAAGTAATATATTATTTATTAACGAAATTTAGTGTCGGTCTAAAAGTTAATTCGGTATTTGTTTATTGATATTCTATCAAACCATAGAAATATGACTTATGCGCATGCCATTATGCAAATACAACCAATATTAACTGGCATGAATAAATCTAATAAGGCAATATGGCGGCAACGAATACAAATAAACAGTCATATTGGTGATGGACGGCGCCATAACGGGCTATAAAAGTGAAACTTGTCAGTTGCGCCATTATGGCGTATACCGCTGGGTTATAGCCAGAGCTATCCACAATGAGAACCGAGTACATGGCATGTTAGACAAGATTCAATATTTTATAAATTGAAGATGCTGCATTAAAATTAAAATATATCCGACCACGCTAACCGACATGGCAGTGACAATGCATGCATATCCTATACGAGCGCCATATTTGACGTATCACTTGGCGGAAAACCAGCGTGGCCGGATTTTGATAATTGATTCTTACTTTGTACAAACTTGCGTAGACTCATACATCTTCAACAACATTTCAAGTATTATCATTACATAAGCATTGAAGTAAATCAGATTGATTATGAAGTTTTTATGCCCTTTTGAGTCCCGCTCTCCGAAAACCAAATTTTGAGACTCCGAAGTCCTTTAAGAGCAGTATCATAACACTGATAAAAGTGTTCTTTTATTAGGTATAGAATTAGATAAGTATAATAAATAATAAAATAAATAATAATAAAAACGTTTATTTCAAGCAGAGCCCATACAATTTTGTTAGTAATAAAGTAAGTTATGTTTAAATTACAACTACAGAAATAAGGTTAGGTACATTCAGATGGCAACTGCAGCAGCGTTAACGGAAGCAAGCAATTTCCTTGACTGACTTGAATCCGTTATTAATGTAGGTACTTACTTACTTTCCCGGATCAATGCTGCAACAGTAACGCTGCTGAGGTCGAAATCCGAATGTCACCTATAAGTTCTTATGTAAACCCTATTGTAGAAAATGTCAGATACCCACTTCTCAACTTCTCACTATACAATACTTTCGTCTAATGTTTTAATACAATGTTGTCAGATCCGCAGGCGACCGTACCATGTGTTGCCTATTCGATTACGGTGATACATCGCTGATATACCACGTCAGAGGGGGCTGATTTATATTTTATAATTTTTGGGGGTGAGAGCTTGAGATAAGTAAGTGCACGGTGCATGTGTGGTGCAGCGTGCAAGTAATGCCAAAATTTAGTAAATTATTATTTGTTTTACTATTACAGCAGAATTCAGTGCTTCTTCTACTAGCAAGGGGCATCATAATATGAAATACTAATGTGATCATTTGATATTTCTATAAATAAAGTATTGTAATGGGTATGGTATGTACTACCTTAATAAATATTAATAATAGAAATATACTTACTTAAACAAAACCTACTGTACTGCTTTATTGAAATAAATTATTAATGTCCCCTATTAGAATATGTATGCTTTATAACAATTATAATGATGTCCCTTGTTATAATCTTTTTTAGTTTCAAAAATTTTTGTAATCTTGTGAACAACACACGTAAAAATCCTTATACTTTATATTTACTATTTCTGCATGATCAACCTACCTACCTATGTATTAGTAGGTACTTCGAGAAATTTAAAGTAGGTAAATAACACAGAGTAAACACAATATCCACAAAATTAGCGCAATAATCGTAAAACAAAACAATACATATTTGATAAATTCAAGAACCATCGCAACGAAACAGAGTTGAAACACACGAGACGTTCGCACAGACTAACATTTAATTCCGCCAATTCCATCAAAAACCGTTGTTTAGTGCAAATTAAGTGCAATTTAACCCTCAAAAAGCATTTCGGCATTCCGCAACAAATTCTATTCCAAATTGGCGTCGGATCCGCGCTCGAGATGTTTATTCTGAGGGGAGGCAAAATACGCCATTTGAATGCATGCTTGTCCGTCAGTCACGCCGTATCGGGAGCCAGCGAGCGAGGCGCGTGTGTCTAACCAACCACAAGACTCAAACCTTTCACACCCCCTGTATCACCTAACCGAGCGGGGGAAGTAAGGGCAACACGGTACCACAGCGGAGACCAAAGAAAATTGGATGCAAAATCGAACGAGGCAACTTGTCACATACGCGATTAACCCTGATTGTGATATAGGCTCGCGGGATAACTGTTGATTTGATTTTATGTAACAGCGGCGTCTGTTTGCACGTTTATTGCTTGTAAATTCGGTCGGAATCGAACTGCGAGTATAAAATTGGCGGTTAAACGGTTATGATCGCGTGTGGATTTCGGTTATCGACTGACAATTATTTAGGTGTTTCGGTTTTATTCGGTTCTTGTTCTGTTTAGTCGTGGTAACTGTTCTTAGAGTCTCGGAAACCAATTTGATGTTACTCATGTTCTATACGTTGACTTCTAAATATTTTGATTGTACAAATCCAAACATAATAAATAAAACCTGGGATTTCTTGATGAAACAAACTGGCAAGGACCTGTAACGGTACAGTCACCAGCAAAAATATATGACGGTCCGTCGTCCATCCGATATATTTACATTTACAGTGGAGAGATATTTATGCCAGATGAGAGTAATCACATAATTTTGATTTTTATGAGTCGTAAAATATATATTTTGAAGCGACCCGATCCGATATTTATGCGGATACAGACTAACGATGTTTTTGCCGGCCACAAAGCATCACATATTTTTACCGAGGTTGTGTCGTCATATACTTATGCCTCCAATGGAGCACCAGATATTTTTGCACGGCTGCCCACAGTCATATATTTATCCTGGTGACTGTACGTACGTAGCCACCTATGATGAGACTTAAGTTACAAATCGTTTAAAAATAAAATTACCATTCGTTTTTAAACACTGGCCACGTTTTACCATTCAATTTATAACGCGCAAAGCGGTTGAAATTAATGTCAGCGGTCAAATCATGAAACATTTAAGAATTTTTTTTTAAGTATTTTTAATATTTCACTGATAACTGCAATATGTATAACAAGATAATAAACTCGAGGATTTTTTTAGGAGGGAACTCTTGTCTTTTGTAACTTGACATATAAGTTACAGCCTTACAGCACATGCTATGTAAGTAATAATAATATAACCCTCGGAAAAATTCAAAATCAAACAAAACATTCCGACCATTACGGCAACACGAAACACATTCCATTCAGAAGTTTGCAGCGCCCCTCTCATACGTCCAATAAATAAGGGGGGCAACAAAAACTCCACGAAGCATCACCTCCGCGTCACCCTGTTCAGATTTCATTATCATAAAGAACTGGAGGCCTTAAAACCCCCTACAGTCTAAAAGGTGACGTATACCGACCATTCTTGTGAAGACTTTAACAGCGCTCCGCTCCGCTCTTTCCTCCCCTTTCTTTAAGTAGGAGGAGGAGGGCAGGGGAGACCAGACTTGGCCGGCGGGTCGGATTCCCTAAGCGGGCCGGTCCCCGCGTCGAAATGTGCCGTAAATCGTCATAAAACTGTCTGGATCCATGATGTGACGCTGCCCCGGGGTAATTAGAGCGCAATTTATAGTTTCGCCCGCTCTCCCCTTTGGCCGGGCGACTGTTTCGACAGTTTTTTGTTTAGCTCGCGGTCATTACTCGCATATTTTCAAGGAAGTTTCGGTCATATTTCAATTTCTGTGGATTATACAATTTGTACATTCTACACTATCGGTTACGAAAATATTGCATTATGGACAAATTTCACATTTATGAGAAAACTATGTTTAAAATCTTGGTTTTTTTAAGATGCAGTTTTTAATTTTATAATGGCACATAATTGACATAATATTACGATATTTATGATGATGATAATGATAATATTTAACAACAGATTAGTAGAACTTATTTTTTACCAACTTTAAAAGAACTTTTTTTATTCTTAATTTTACAGGACCCTTGTCTCTTTATGGTTTTTTTTATCTAGTTACTAACCTATACACAAACTTTACATATCTGTAAAATCACAATCACAAACGTGATGTAGGGGACAATTGTGATTTGTGTTTCAACTTTCAACACTCTGTTTTCTCAAACTTAAATGAGGAGACGTGGAGAGATGTGGATGCATGGTGAATATCTGTAACTACTGTAAATTATACCATTAGGTATATTTTAACGGTTTTTACTTACCGATATAAAAAGACAGATGATCGATACTGTCAGAAAGTTAGTTTCCTAAACCTACTACTAAGATTTTGATGCAAAAAGACGTTAAGCTTGAAACAAAACTGGCAAGGACTAGCCATTTCCGTAATATATAATATGTAGGTACTTTACTTAAATCACTTTCTCCGTGAAATAATTGTATATTTTAATTAGATAATTACTAATAGTTATTAATTATAAAATAGATTCGGGGAAAAACCGACCAGTTCGTCCAGTTCCATGTTAGATCGTATTTATACGTAACATATTATACTTGCCTAAATCTGTAATTGTTGATGACATAGTAAAATATTCAAAACAATCATAAATTTCTTGGTTCTATTTCTTTATTTCAATAGCTGTAACTCGGAAATGACGGAATACCTATACGTGATCGGTTTTTACCTAACCCGACCACGCTATACCCACCGATGTCTCCTCTCGGCGTGGACGCATGCCTAAACTATCACAGCCGTGTAAACCTAGATTAGATGTGTTATCGCCTTCGTCCCGAATACCAATGGCCTCATCCCGCCCTATCGCGTCACGTTCAAATCATCCTATCATGCGCCTGACGGACACCCGTCCCTACGAGCTACGTGACTCGCTTCCGAACATAGAACATACGATAAATCGCTAACATTGCTCCAAACAACCAATAACCCTCCGCACCACATTGGGCGAACTCACCCCGCGAAATAACCTGCATTTCTTAGGCTACGGCGGGGGAAGGCAGACCAAGATGTAATGGTGGCGAAATATGGTTCCGTCATTATTGAACGATGTTATTGCTATTATAAATAAGGATCTCATGATATTGTGGAGATATTAAAATGCTTTGTTTTGGCTACGAAGGGCGTTAGTAGCATGTGCGGATAGCAACTTGTTTGTCTTTGGTTGTTCGCTGAATGTGAAACTATTTGTTTTTTCATTTATCCGCTTCATAAATTACAAGTGAACTTGGTACATTAGTAAATCTTATAAACTGATAATGATCGAGTATATAATAGTAGCTTTTACTTTGGTATGATTTAGCTGAACGTGATGCAAAATTCGGCTTATTTATGCGCGCCGAAAGGGTTAAATTAAATTTACGATTTACGTGCCGTGCCATTCACTTTAAAGGCAGGTACTAACTTGGCATAGGATTCATGATACATTAGGTGCCTAATATTAAAAACTATCACCACCCGTGACTGTTTTCTGTCTTAAATTGTTTACGGAAGTGAATATAAAAATAATTATTTAGAAATCATTTCACCACCGTGCCCGTCTTTTCCCCAGTCACCTGTAACGCTGACATCCCCCAAGCCCTTTAAATCTATATCCACATTCCTAAAGCCAGTAATTTTTCTCGACAACAAAGTGCGCTAATTAAAGTGGATGCCTGAGGTAAATCTGGCCGGCTTTGGCCTGACTTCCTCGCTAAGGATTTTGTCTCGAGTTCGTCTTGTCGCTACTGTAACAAGATCTCTATATTCAGAAGGTTGATACACTGAAAGATTATGTTTGCATAAAACAGTAAAAATGTTTTCCCCACATCAGCTCGTAAAGGCTGTCTTTATTCTTCAAAAACTGGTGAGAAAGTTGCATTTATCCACTAGAGTGTCAAAGTAATTTGATGCAAATCGGGAGTTGTTTCGTCATGTTCATGGTGGATTTGGCTTTTAAGTGATAGTTTTGAATGATAAATATTTAATATATTTTAATAGCGTTCATTTGGATTTCATCTGTAATGTTTTACAGTATTTTCTTCGTGTTGGTGTGGTGAAAAATTGTATGTTTCATTTGGTAGCAAAGATTGCTTAACGCTCGTGTCTTGAAACCCCTGCAGCGCTCAAGATTCCACTTCTTGTCATTTCGACCCGCGAGCGTAGCGAAATCGGAGATCCTACTCCACTGGTTTCATCCAACAATGCGCGGATTGCTCTGGAACACGGGCCGAGGACGTATGAACACTTTTCTTTTTTAATCGCGCTTAAGTCTGATTTACGCGTCACGAGATTTGTCGGAGGGACGGATGCTAATGGCCCGTGTATATCTCGTCGCTGACAGCGCGGTTTGTAGTTTTTGTGACGGTGGTAAACAAGTGTGCGGCACACTAGATCTTAAGATGAAAGAGTGGACGACTGTTTCAATATTTTCCATTTTCAAGAGGCTAGCGCTACTTATCCACTAGATTTGACCACATAATATTTAGGTAGCATTAGGGAGCTTCTTCTACTTGTAAGCTATGAAGTGGTATTATGTAAGACTTACCCATAGTAGTTCGCGCGGCGTCAGACAAAAAAACGCCAGAGTAAATACAAGACAATTACCACAATCACTCACTAAACAGTGAACGTAAACGATACAGCATACGCAACTCGCAACACAAAATGATAGTGTCACCACATATCACAAATCAGACACAAGAAAATATAAATATTGTTAATCAACAACTCAACAAACTCACGTCTTTCAAACACACTGACACTGACATGACAGTTTCAGAATTAATCTTAAAATTGCTCGCTTAAATAATTATTAACAAAAAAGGTTTTTCTATGTCTGTGCGGAAAGAGAAGAGTCGTGGATTGTATTGGGCCCTTGGAGGATATAATCAAACGGAGACGCCATGTCTGTAATTTTCTGTACAAAACAGTCTGCCAATTTTTGCGGGGGAGGGGAACGTCAAATGTATGCGTAACGTAAAAATAGCCATGTCAGATAAACGTCAGTCCATACATTGTGTATGACCGTTGGCCGCCTATTTTCGACAGAGGGGAAAGCCCGTTAATGGCTACTCCGTTTAGTTGTATTGTATCCTCCAAGATTGGGCCCCATACATCACGACTCTTCTCTTTCCGCACAGACTCTACATTATTATAGTCAAGTGTACAAATATGGGTACACTCATCACACTCAAAAATATGTCCCATAGCTCTTATGTCGGCGAATTAGAACAATGGGACATATTTTTGAGTGAGAAGTATGACTAGTATGAGGTTGACGTTGCCGGCCTTTACAGATCCTATTCTGTGACCATATTTCCTACATGTAGATTAGAAAAAAATAAAAAAATACGATGAACCGTCATCTTGGAGGATACAACTAAACGGAGTAGCCATTAATAGGCTTTCCCCTCTGTCGAAAATAGGCGGCCAACGGTCATACACAATGTATGGACTGACGTTTATCTGACATGGCTATTTTTACGTTACGCATACATTTGACGTTCCCCTCCCCCGCAAAAATCGGCAGACTGTTTTGTACAGAAAATTACAGACATGGCGTCTCCGTTTGATTATATCCTCCAAGACCGTCATCGATAAAGTCAGTCCATGAAAAGTCTGCAACGGATTTGATAGCCCACGCAGTGCACGTGTTATTTTAAACGTCAAACTTCTATGAAATTATGACGCATAAATGACACTTGCACTGCCTGGGCTATCAAATCCGCTGCAGACTTTTCTTGGTCCGACTCTAACAGCATTTGTATCTTTAAAACTTTAAACGTAATTATCTCGAAACTCAACTTTTAAAGTTACATGAGATGCGCGTGACATGACACGGCAGTGTAGTCTTAATCCAAAACGGTACCTTAACTGTACAAACTGCGGTATCCCTGTATAGGTACCTGATCTGTACGCTCTGTTCTTATAGGTTTGATTGGAGGTTGTATCGGTCCGGAAATAGCGCGGGCAACTGTTCATTCCACAATCCACAGTTTAGCTAGGTACCTCGAGCTTGTAATTGGTCAGTTATTGTAAAACTTGTAAAAGTCGTTTCGACTCCGTACTTGCATGGTTCAAAATTATCATTTGATTTGGAAATTCAGAATTAAGGGGTTATTACATGTATCCTGTCGCAGGACTTTTTCTCTTTTAACATACATATATTATATTACCTATAAAAGATATAGCTATATGCCTCTCAGAGGAATCTTCTTCAATATTTTCTGACTTTACACATCTTACATTAACCACTGAATCTCTGCTCAAAACTCATCCAAACCCACCCTCAAGCGCACCAATCAAAGCCCTCGGTTCATTAAACTCGGGTAATATTTTAAAACCATTAAACGTATCCAAGCAAATCAAACGGGAGTTGAGCAACATTCGGCGCGTTACTCATCGGAATCGGCGAAGTTGCCCGACTTGTTGGCCGATAAATCGTGCCGATCATAACGGTATATCAGGCTCGTCCATCCGTGGTAATTAACGTCTTAACTGGGGATGTGGAAATCTAAATGATTTTCGGTTGTAAAAGTAAGGGGGTAAAATTCTTGGTTCAAATCGGAGAACCGCTTCTTAGAAGGTATAGTCGCCATCAGATATATCGGAACGGCCAAGGTGCTCACAAAAATCTAAACACGCCTCTATTGTCAAGGCGTTAGAGTTCGTGTTCAGATTTTGTGAACACCTCGGCCGCTCCTATGTATCTGATGGCGACTGTACAGTCAAGAGACTCAAGGAGTAGCATATAAGTAAATCCAACTATTATGCGGCAAACATATCTACCATTCTCTGGAAGCTTAAAAAAGATATACCTATTATAACTATTACAGAGCTTCAATAAGAAAGGATTTCATGAAACTCCTTGCTTGGAAGTTTGTAACGACTTTTATGCGTACGAAGTCGCGGGCGAAGCTAGTCGTGAAAAGAATCTTTATATAAAAAGTTTCAGCCACAAATACAGATTGTGGTGAATACGTTTAAGAGGGTAATTAAGTGAATTATTGTTATCTTCGCGGCCGCTGCACAAAACTTCGCAACTTTCGTCTTCAACTTAAGCTGCGGCCAACCTCGGCTCGGGGGATCGCTTCAATTGTTTTTATTAATAAGTTGCTTTTTATATCTCTTTTTTTTTCGATTTTTTTTTAGGTATTTTATACATATTTTCTATTATTATTACTTACTTAGATGACATGTAAGCCTGCGGTGGGGTAAGATTGAAAGGTTTTTATGGGGGGGAAAGACAAAAAATCGTCCATATACCAAAGCATTACGAGCGACTTATCTTACCCCTCATGAAAAAACCTTTCAATATTACTTGATATTAACCTACCCCGTACGCACATTATAAATAAATTCGGTACTTATACTAAGTCGGTAGGTATTAATAATAGAAAACAACATAGGTAACTATTTTCACGACACCTAACTATTGTTGCATAATGGATTAGATATATTTTGCTATTTTACAGCTTGTTTTCAAATTTAGTGACCATTAATGTGACCATTAATTATGAAATTTAACTATTTCTGGTGTAGGTAGGTATATCTTCATCGAATAGCGGTAACTTGTGTAAAGGATGTCTCACGCTAGAACGGTCCAGGTTCGGGCCGAGGCGTCCGACGCTTTATTTTCTATAGAAAGCATCACCTGATCACCGATCACCCGACAGAAATGGAAGGGTCGGATGCTTAAGCCTGGATCCGGACCGTTCTAACGGGAATTATCCTTTAAGGCGTAAGATTCTCATAAAACTTGAACCCGCAAAGGTTACGCGCAACTGCATCCAAACGCGCTTAACCTCTTAACTTATCTCCGCCAAACCTTAGTAATTTAAATCACATTTGCGCCTACCGGGAGCAATTAGCCGGATAATTACTTACTTGCGCAACTTACTGCTACTTATTATGGGTGCGTTCAGATTTTATGGTTGGATAGTGGATTTGGGGTAAGTTACTTTTAATTATTGCACTCTTACTCTTACATACCTAGAGGATATTCAGTAGGTACTTGAGACTCAAATAAAAAATAAAAACCGGCCAAGTGCGAGTCGGACTCGCGCACTGAGGGTTCCGCACCATCAACAAAAAATAGAGCAAAACAAGCAAAAAAACGGTCACCCATCCAAGTACTGACCCCGCGCGACGTGCCTTAACTTCGGTCAAAAATCACGTTTGTTGTATGGGAGCCCCACTTAAATCTTTATTTTATTCTGTTTTTAGTATTTGTTGTTAAAGCGGCAACAGAAATACATCATCTGTGAAAATTTCAACTGTCTAGCTATCACGGTTCGTGAGATACAGCCTGGTGACAGACGGACGGACGGACGGACGGACGGACAGCGGAGTCTTAGTAATAGGGTCCCGTTTTTACCCTTTGGGTACGGAACCCTAAAAACGGGATGGGATATATACCTATACGTAGAGTCTGTGCGGAAAGAGTCTTCGACTCTCTCTCGACGACGACGAACGACTCTTCTCTATTAGTCTGAGTATTAGACTCTATGTATAATAAAAGTTGACGGCTGGAAGTGACATGGAAGTGACCTTCTTAAAAAATGTGTTTCACCCAAAAGCAAGATCTTTAGGTTCTAGATTGGCTCTTGGAAAGTATTATTTTAGATCACAACTCTTTACCACACTAAACTTAACTTTTTTTTTGTCAATAATCGGCGATCGATGGAATTGATCGTAGAATGAAACACTAGTTAGATAGTTTCTACCTAGCTATCGATCGATGCCGTTGATCGATTATCGATCGATTGGTGTGGTACTTAACACCCTTAAAATCTTGTGTGTTGTTGTTGCTACTCTGACATAGGTATCTGTTATCAATGAATAACGACATAAAGTTTAGGCGCGAGAAGTAAAACTATAAATAAACAACGAACACATCCACGTAAAGAGTAGCAACATTTAATCAGAACACACAATATTTATACCCCAAGCAACTGTTACTTATTTACACAGACCTAATGCAGTGGAAACGAAGAATTCGCTCTGAGTGACACACAGCGCCATCTATCGTTGAGCGGCGTGACTAGCGTACGAATCGCCGCGCGCCCCGCCAGATGTCGCCCTGCTATGCTGACTGTCACCGAGACATATTTATGGGCAAAAAACGGCGTTTTCCACAAACGGAATGGGTTTTAAATGACTGGGTGAATTTGCGCGCGATCTCACGAATTTGTATGCAGATTTAAGGAGAAAGATGTCTGAGGAGACAATGTGTTTTTTCGTTCGTGCAGACAGATTTGTTATTTATTTTCCGTGCGAGTTTGCTTTTATTTTATAAATCTTCCGCACTCACACTTATTACACGTTCTTGGCGAGAGATTAACGGGCCTGTTTATTTACGATAAAATGTGTGTCTACTCCGGAAAAACACCTAGCACAAATCTTTTTATTTACCCATAGGCCATAGGTACTTAATTTTAAATGTAATCATAATGAACTTAATCAAACTAAATATCTTAGTTGAAAGCGCGTTGATAAGCAGAATCGGGATGTTATGAACATAAACTTGCATTGAAACCATTTCCTACAGAACAGCTTAAATTAATGTTAATAAAACAGGTACCCTGCCCCATCATAACTTAAACTACGACACTCAGCACCCCGAATTTCCGCAACTACACATAAAATATCCTAGTGGTACAAAGTCCTTCAACAAACCTTAACTATAGTCTATGCTATGACAGACGTTGGGGAGGCAAAAGTCCGGGCCCCGTCATCCCATAAATATTAACCGTCTGAGACATTGTCAACCGTCCACCCTAATTTACTGCTAGTAATTAGGAGTTTGCACTTTGCTCGAAGCCATTTGCTTCGATCGCGTCATAAATCGACTTTAATTTCTCACGTACTGGAAATAATGATCGTCTTTGTTTAGTTTTTAAATATTTTTTCTCCGTTTCCAATTGAAAAAGTTTGATCTTGGAGAAATGGTGTTGTTGAATATTGTAAAATGAGGTTGTTAGCGACATCTATTAGAATAGATTACCTTTCCAGCGAGAGTTTTAGAAAGAGGAGCCTCACGTCGTGTAACAAGTTCGCGGAGACATTGATAGATGGCGTCGTTATTTAATTTTCGTTTTATAACTTCTTGACGTTTTTTCTGCCCGTATGTAAATTATTTTAAGTGTAAAGTTTACCTATAAAATTTATTTAATATAAAAATACAGAATTATTTTAGTTGACAATCGCACCAGTCTACACTAAACTGAACGCGTCTTTATTTTCCCGCGCTTGTTTCTTTGACATCTAACCTCACTGTCATAAACTCAAAACTGTCAAATCAAACCTGCTTTCAGTGCTTTCCGGCTTTTGATAATTGTTTATTTACTTATTTTACTGATAAAATTGCAGTGTAAAAGCTTTAAATCGAGTAAACAATGGATCCTTACGAAATAGAGTTCATTGGCGAGAACAGAATAGTTAGTATCATACCGAATTTCACTTACGACAAAATCTACTTGATTTGCGGCGAATTTGGGCCTTTCCGGGCGGGTTTGCCGATGAACGTGCCCCTGTGGCTGGCTGTCATGCTCAAGCAGAAGCAAAAGTGCCGGATGGTGCCTCCTGACTGGATGGATATCGAAGTTTTAGAAGGAATTAAAGAAGCGGAGAAAACCTCCAAGTTAGTTTTACTTTTGTTAAAAAAATCTTTATTTTGTTGAGAATGTGTAGGGCCATCTCTAAATTCTCCTGATCCGAACAAAGAATTAAAAAAACCTGGACATTTGGCGTAAATTGCATTTTTTCCCTG
This sequence comes from Cydia amplana, assembly GCF_948474715.1. Lineage (NCBI taxonomy): Eukaryota > Metazoa > Arthropoda > Insecta > Lepidoptera > Tortricidae > Cydia > Cydia amplana. Next base: position 243,094 of record NC_086074.1, on the reverse strand, counting down.
GACGTGTCCTCACATAAAAAGTCTCCTGGTTTTCCCGGACACTTTATGAAAACCCCCCGGACGGCCTCCAAACTAGGACAAATCCGGGGAAACCCGGACCGATGGCACCCCTAAGAATATGTCTTGTGGGTATTAGATTATGTTTGTTTGATAATTCTTTAGATATAAAGCTCTGTTTTTTTAATCTTTTTGGCGTAAAATCATGTTTGTGAAATAAATTTCACTCAAATTACCACTGGAGGTGTTAGCTTCTATTTTGGCGTCTATGCATTACAATGTACTATTTATTAGAAAATAACCAGTTGACACTCTTTTTTGTGGTTCCATTAAGGTACAAACACTGCTCTTAATATGTTGAAAATGTTAGGAAGCTACTTTATAGTCTGATCTCAGCTTCCTAGTACTGTTATAATGTAAAGTGTCATTCTATGGAACTTGCTAACTATGTAAACAAACCGTCATAGTGAAATTGTCAAAAAATATGAATTTACTAGTGACTTTTGTTTACATAGTTAGCAAGTTCCATAGAATGACACTTTAGTAAAATAACTTTCGTTTACCTTCCAGGTTATTCACAAAAATGCCAAATGAACACTACATGGTGGAAGCCAAGCTCATCCTCGGGACAGCCCCTGAGGACGTCCCCCGAGCCGCCGAGATCAAAACCATAATAAAAGACATTTGGGACATCCGCATGTCCAAGCTGCGGACCTCCATGGACGCGCTGATGAAGGCGGGGGGGCGCTACGGCAGGCTGGACCATTTGACCATGATGGAGATTAACTCGGTGAAGCCCCTGCTGCCGGAGGCGATGGATGAGTTGCACAGGATACAGATGGTGAGTACTAATAATAATAAATCCTAGGTTAGGTTTTTTATAATGTGTTTATATGTATTTTTTATTGTTTTGTAAGTGTTTATATATTTTACTTTTATATTCATATTATAAATAACCTAACGTAAGAGGAAAAATAAATAAAGGGATAATAATAATAAAAGACGTTTATTCAAAGAGTTTGAACATAGGTACATAATAAAAGTACACAATAATGCTTACAAACTAATTGAAAGGGAAGGTGGCTCAGCTAATGTCTGTGCCAAAAGACTACGGGGCACAGCGGCCCTAAAGACTTCCAGCAACTCAACTACTACTAGTGCTCAAATAGTTTACGGAGCCAAACAACTTAGTTCCTTCATCCTTGGAACATGACATTTGAGATGAGCAAAATCTTAAAAACCTTTTTCTACTACATTATTTAATTTACTACCTAATCCAGTGATGGTCCAATTGACACTAAAAAGTAGCCTTAAGGCTGCCTGTCCACTGGAGGTAAAATTTCACCAATAGCGCAAAGAGGAGCAGAGATTTTATGCAATTCTGTTAGTGGATTTTTATCGTACTATACTTCTTATTTATATAATACTAGCGACCCGCCCCGGCTTCGCACGGGTTAACAGATTATACATAAACCTTCCTCTTGAATCACTCTGTCTATTAAAAAAACCGCGTCAAAATTCGTTGCGTAGTTTTAAAGATCTAAGCATACATACAGACAGACAGACAGGGAAGCGACTTTGTTTTATACCATGTATTGATAAAGATAAAATTGGATGTTAAAATAATGTGTTATTTCTTTTGTAACATGTTCACTGCAGGATGGGAATCAAAAGACCCCTAAGCTTACTCCACAACTTACTCACATTTGAGTTTCATTCATTTAAAATTTTACATATACTTTTATTGGTTTCTTTGATTAGCAATTAATTTTCAGTTGACATCGAAGACCATTCCCTCGTCCAGCCTCAACACCAGCTCTTTCAGCCAGTCTGGAAACTCGCAGAACTTATGAACTTGGCTTACTTACATACTTTCTAGATATTAGTATTTCTCTATGGTTATTGATAAGTTAACATACCATCTGGAATTAAGTGATCTTTGTTTATTGTTGATATGATTATAGCATTTTAAGATTTATTGAAGTATTTTTATTTTACTGTTAAATTTCATAATTGTATCCATAGTATCAAAGTAAATATGGATCCAGGTCCCAACTAGATATAGGTACATATATGTAGGTATAATATGAGTCAGTTAGATTGTCTAGCAGAAATGTAGGTATATCTGGTGAAAAAATCGTGGCGGGTATTAAACACAGATGGTATAAAAATTATCTGCCAGATATAGAACCAACACATTTTTATAAATATCCATAATCAAATCAGCTTGGATAACTAAACTTTCGAATAATATATGTTCAGGCGTTGAATGTTTCCACCGAGTTTCATGAAATTTAGTAAGCAAGTTTTCAAAAATACATTCATCGTCGTTTTGTACCTAAGTTTTCAAAATGGCAAAGCTATGAAGGGTTTTCGATGCCTACAGTGCGCAGCGCCACTAGTTGATACTGAAAATGGCTGCAGTAAGCATCTTATCTTATCTTATCTTGGATGGCAGGATTGAAAAGACGAGAAGGGAAGCCTAGAATTACTTATCTCAGCCAAATAAAAAAATAATGCGTCGTATGAGGAAATTAAAGAAAGAAATGATTGTCGATTACTCCACCGACAAGAGCCTTTTAAGTTATGATGATGATGATGAAGCATCTTATCAAACTATGTCATATTCACGATTGCTAAAATGTAATTGATTCCTTTATCTACTGTCCTGCTCCAATTTCGCGTTTCTAGTCTCATGTCAACTTTCTGAGCCTAATTGATAACCTTTTATTAGTTATTGGCTATTATTGCTCCTTGTAAGTATTGTAGAGTACAGTCAGCAGCAGAAGTTGCTAAGCGGGCGAGGTGTTCAAAATGATCTTGACGCGACTTTATTGTTAAGAGAATAAGAGCGTGTCAAGGGAGTTTTGAACACCTCGCCCGCTTAGCAACTTCTGCTGCTGACTGTACCTATAGATAAACTAGTAAGAGTGACAATAATGCTTTCAAAACAATGTAACTTGTTATCATTTAGTTATAATTAATAATTATGCTAGTTGCCTAGTAAAAATACAAAGTAATGCAAGATGAAATTGACCGCTGAAATTGATGGCGCTGTACGGGTCTGTACATTATGCTGTAACAAATTTATCAAGCGTAACGTTTGACAATTTTGTGACGTATGGCGCCATTTACTTAAGCTATCATTTTTTTAATGATATAGGAGGCAAACGAGCAGACGAATCACCTGATGGTAAGCGATTACTGCCGCCCATGGACATTATAGGTCGGTTGCACCAAACCTACTGACACCATCAAAGCGTTTTCGCTAAATTTTATTGTAGGTATAGAAAGTCCGTGATGAGTGATGTTAACCAGTCCGTTAATTGTGGTTGGTGTGAAAACCGGCCCTGTGTGCCATTTTACATTACCTAACCATAGATAATGTTTATTATCTTTCTTTGGTTTTACGCTGAATTGCTATATAGGGTACTATACTAATGTTTGGCCCCCTCCAATACGGTTGCACCTTAATGGGATCCCTGGTGAATTTTCTTCAAAATAAAGGCGAATGATAGTATCGTAGGGCCAATTACTGGGTAGTTTACCCTAAATATGTTTAATTTTAGAAGGAAATGCAATAAAATAACAAAAATATTTTAAGAAAAAAATAATATATTTTTATCTTAATTCAAAGTCATGTACAATCCTTAATGCTAAGCGTAGAACTTAACTTTAGCTACTCTAACTTAACTACTTTGTTAGTCTTATATTCGTTAGCTAATACATTATATACCTACTAGTATATTGCGACATGAGGAATGAAATTAAAAATTATGCAAAAAACTTACTTCAAAAACAGACCAAATTTACCAAAATAAAATATGACCAAATTGACCATTATACAAAAAATCTGTTATGATATTTGTACCTATTTTCCCAGAAGTATTTTGAATAGCCATAGAATAATTTTAGATATTTCTTTTGAAAAGCGCTTTAGAGTTACATCTTAGTGAAAAAACCGCCGTCCTACTACTTCAATTCAGTTGGCTATTGAATTTGTTCATGATGTAGTATTACTCTAGGTAGGTATACTTGGTCAACCAGATCTTGACAGTAGAAAAAGGCGGCAAATTTGATAAATGTAGGCGCGAAGGGATACCTATCGTCCCATAGAAAATTTGAATTTCGCGCCTTTTTTTACTGACAAGATTTGGTTGACCAGCTATACCTACCAACATTTAGGTAGATACCTATTTGAATGTTTTTAGCGTAAAAAATATTCAGAGGTTAAACTTTGACTAATGGTGGGCTCTTTGTTAGTTTATGTATCTACTTGTCACATAATGAAAGGCATTACAATACGAGTGTGAGTTTATGAAACAAGCGAAGTGAGTTTCATAATATGAGCACATGAGTTTAAATGTCTAATTATGTACAGTTACATACACTGCTTTATTTGATCAAAAATGGGTTAGCTAATCAGTAAAATAAAAAAAATATATGTAATTTTGATTTGAGAAAATAGGAAAACTGTTACAGAACTTATTATATGTTTTAATTGGAATGTATAATTACCGTTGAGATTAGTTTAAAGCGAGCTTACAAGAGATCTGACAATTTAACAATTTAAAAAACGATACACACCAATCATAGAGAAATACCAATAATTAGAAAATTATATACAAAATAAATCATGAACGCTCAAACATATTTCAAATTAACATTTCTGTGTTTAAATGATTTTGATAAAGGAATCGATGATAAATGCCTAAATATACCTACGCATATAACTACAGCATTGTGCTGTTACATGTTGATGGACTTTGCTGTAAGAAATGTATGGAGGCCTTCAATTTGTGTTTGCCATTTGATTCTGGTAAAATATTTTTGGAAAAAAATAACTACAATTTAAGCTATTTATTTTCTAAGAGACAAACATAAATTTTTGGCGCCATTTTTCTCATTTCTCCCCTGGCAAAGTCATCACTTTGGTCTATCTCCAGCCTTATAACACACAGATGAGACTTTTTTTTTTAAGTAGAAAAAAAAACACATATTTACAATTTTTTGTTCCTCGATAATGTTGTATTTACAATAAATTTCTCAACTTTTATGGATAAATTATTTTTTGTTAAAACAGAGTTCTATGTACAAAGATCTGCCGAGGTAACCGAACTTGGCACGTTTCAAAGACAATTATTTTTAATCTGTGGGTCAGGGGTCGTTGGCGTTTTTCAAAAAGCCTTTAATATTAGTCTCAAGGCTGACAAAAACGCCTAAACGCAGCTTATTTGACAACACACTATTTTTGCAGTGTCCTATAAAAACGTGTGTCCTTTCTTATGGCACTTATAACATTTTAATTGCATGAATTTCTCAAAGCGATATACACTATTTGTTCAAGTAAACAAGGTTCAATTATCTTTGAAACAGCTCCGTTCGTTACGTCCGTCTGTCGGCAATAAAATTCAAGAGATCTTTAGTGAAAGGATAACAATGCATCAAATGTGCTTCTACCCTACGATATTTACAAGTATTCACATAAATAACCTAATTATAATATAAACTTAATTAATATTTACATTAAATCTATGACTTTTAAATATTGTAATACTATATAACGATGACTAATTTAATTTTGTGCGGTATTCGCCAGTATGTCTTTAATTTTCAATAATCATAATGTCAGATGTCCTACTAAAAATACCAAAAACGTATTAAGTAACTGTAAACAAAATTACAAATTAGTTCAAAATAGCAAAACCATTGATAAAAAAAAAATATTGTTCCCAAAATCAAATTACTGGTATAATCGGTAGTCAAAAATTTGGGCAGATCTGATAATTTCTCTTAACCTAAACGGCGACAATTTTGCTCGGATCCACCTTAACCCTCAAGAACATGACGTCATCCTTCACGAAACTCCTCTTCTTCAGCATCTCGTGCGACACGAACCTCGGGAACCCGAACCCAAGCGCGTCCGGCTCCTTCGACGGTCTTTGGAAGTTCTTCCACGTGGGGTCGGGCACGAAGGACTCCACGATATTGCAGGCTCTGTCTGGCGAGGCGCTCTGGTCGAAGAGAGTGAAAGAGACGGCGTGGGCGAAGGGCCAGCGGAGCAGGGCGTCGTACTCGCCTGGTAGGATCTTGATGTAGACCGACATGTGGGTGGCCTCGCCTGCACCGTTGCCGTTTAGGAAGAGAGACGCCTGGAAAGAAGGAGTTAGGTTAATTGTTGGTTCATGACACATTGTTGGGTATAAAGTTTATTTCATGGAAGTGTGATGTAGTATACTCGACTATTCCAACAAATGTTCATTAGATAAAAGACCTGTGGCATCAAACGATTTCTAAACGAAAAAAAAACCACGCAAAAAGCTAGTCCGATCGAACTGTACTAGTTAACAGATGATACGCACGTTTTATGATTTTTTTTAATTATTAATAGGTATTATAAATCCGAGAGTAGCTTTTTGTCTGTTTGTAATCTCTTTGCGCTTAAACCGCACAATCGATTTAGATGAATTTTCCCAAAGAGATGTTTTGAGTCCCGTGGATGGACATGGGATAGTTTTCATCCCAAAAATCATCCATGGGTCATGGAATCTATATAGAAGTGGTTTGGATATAGGTACTATAATTCTACTTGGACGAACTCGTGTGCAGAAGCTAGTTTTAGAATAATTGACATGAAATTTTAGCTTATTAATACACCATGTCAAGCAAACAAAGACATCGTAACAGGATTTATGAGCAAACGATATAATGTTGTTACGAATAAGTGTGTCACCGTTCTTTGATAGTCGGTTTAAATAAGGATCAGTGAGTAAGAAGTTATTTTTGTCGTGGCAACAGTGAATCAAGGAGCGTGTTGGTAAACAAAGAGCTTTGGGGTTGTCATTGCAAATTGTCATGTTGAACTAATGTGAAGGAAATCAATGTGGTATGAGAACGAATTATACGTTGCTTAAAGTGTAATACATACAATATTGAACGTAAAAAAAGCAACAACGGTTGCACTCCGGGAGTGCCGATAGAAGTGAAAACTCACCTCACTATGTTACCGATGCCCGGTAACACGATACATACGTTTAGCGGAGGTATTCTATTTATTTATTATATATTATTATCATTTTCAAATAAGATCACACTTTTTCATCGACATGTTTATTTACATACTGCCATGACAACGTCAAATTATTTGAACATAGGTAAAGAGTCTCGAAAAGGAGTCCGCAACATAGATGTCAAATAACATCGAGTTTTTCTTTATCGATTTAAATGCCATCTAAATTATGAGGGGCCACCTTACGCCTCTTACGGTCACGCGATCGCCTCACGCTGTCTCGGGTTTATAATTTTTTCCCCACCTCAAAGAGTGCCCAGCGCCGCTAAAGAAGTTTTCACTTCAAAAATGTCCGAAGCTTCAACAGAGCGACATCGATAGATATCCGGGCAAGCGAATCGCATAAAACCCGAACGCGATTCATAAGAACCGAGTCCGCCATCTGCCACATCGATGCTTCCGAACGGGGAAGGCGGGTTACGGTGGGGGACACGGGGAGATTTTTATTAGCTCTTCAATAAGTCACCGAACAACTAACCTGCAACTTATATCCGTACTGGGTGGTGTAGAAGGCCGGCGACACGAGCTCGACGCCGTCCTTGCACTTGGCGTCGGCCATCTTGGCGGCCCAGTCGGAGATCCTCCACACGAGCGCGCCGGAGCAGTTGACGGCCAGGCGCGCCACGGCGGCGCGGAGCGCGTCCAGCTGGCGCGCCTGCCGCGCCGCCAGCGCCGACACCAGCGCCAGGTGCGCCGCGCCGGACTCCTCCGTGTGCCGCTCCAGCGCCGCCCGGGTGCCCTGAGGATGATGGGTCAGTAACATAGTAAACTGTCGAGTTTCACCGTCTCACCGTGTCTTTACGCTTTATAAATAACGATGCAAAAAACATCAGAAGCGGAGTGGGGATCCCTTTCGTGGATTCTGAACCTATCGGGCCGCTCTGTCCTCGAATAATGAATAAAACTACTTATTTCTGGAACTTTAATCTTGCCGGATCGACCGTGAACTCACCTTAAACCGACAGCCGGCGTCTCTGAACGCGCAGGCGCCGGCGGCCGAGCAGTGATCCCTCAGATGTGTCTCTAGTTCATCCCTGGTGGCCGCGGCGGAGCACTGCGGGCACGGCACCGGCGCCCGCGCGCACGTCGCGCCGTGCGCTGATACTGTGTCCTGGAAAAAAGAAAGATGTCGATATGAACCTCATTATCAGTTAGCCGAACCTCAAACGCGCCTATCTTTTTAAGAAGTCGTGTTTTTAATTTTTTTAGTTTCCGCGTCTCAAAAACATACAGGGAGATCGAGAAAATTAAGGTTTCTTGGGGTAATATATGTAGGTATACCAAAGATCAAAAATTCAATGAAAGTTGATCCATACAAGGTGAGTATATTCATTGTTCTTGAATATATACTATATACTCAAGAACAATGAATATACTATATAGTATCTAATGGATTTGGGTTAAATTCATAAATAATGCTTCTTAAAATGTCAGATGACAAAGCAGGGAAAGCGACGAAATACCCAAACGCCTCCGTAAAAGTAGACTAGAACCTAATTAAATCATCTAATCAATGATGTAGATCGAATACGAGTACCTATGTAAGTTCTTTACCTGTGTGTACCGCTGCCCGCAATGTCTGCAAGGCACGAGCCGCTTGCTGCAGTGCTGCTGGATGTGCTGCTGCGTGTGGCGGCGCTGCACCTTGGCGCCGCACTTGTTCTCGCAGTACACCGGCTCGTGGCCGCAGTTGCCTTGGTGCTCCTGAAATAAGATACAATTGATGGTTTAAATAATTAATGGCGGAATTTATATTGTAAGAAAAGTCATCTAAGTATTACAATCTGGAATCTTTTTAGAGAGATAATGAATGAGTAGCATTGGTTGTGTTGTAGAATACCTACTTAAACGACAAGGGGGAATGTCAGATAGAGTATGAAAAACCTAACGACGTTCAAATTCACGCAGAACCCAATAAGATATTCGGCCAGAGCAATGACTTGAGGCTCTTTCCAGTGTTTGAAATAGTGGAACAACAACCATCGAGGTGTTATGGATTACTGCACCGATGCAGCAAAAAATGTACGACGATTGTGCTTGGTAAAGAAATGAGCCTAGGGAGGAACTGATTTTCAGCAGAAGAGTTTGAGTCATGACCTTCGGAACCACTAAAGACGCATGGTGATAAAAAAAAATCGCATGACATAGATCCTGCCTGGCTTTAATATTAGAAGATAAAATGTCCTTACCTCAAGAGCGCTCCCTGAAAACTCCTTCCCGCAATGATCGCAGTTAGCCCGTCTGCGAGCACAGGTGTACCGGAGGTGATCCTGCATCAGCACCCGCGGTATCATGGCACCGCACTGCGCCGCGCACAGCACCGCGTCATGCTTGCAGGTGTTCAGGTGCGCCTGGAATATGACAAGGTTGCTTTTAAGATCACCAAATTGTTTTAGAATTTTCATAAAGATAGAAAGAAAAAAGTTAAAAATATCACGACATTATAAGGCTTCGAAATGAGTTGATTGCTATAAAAAAAATCATTTATTTCAGACCTTGAGTCCATACACTTACAACTAACTAACTACAAACTAAATTTAACTTAAAAAACAAAGTTTTGTACGGAACACTAATAATATGAGCTAGACTATAAATAGTGTTTGACAGGAGCCAGGCACATACACCGGTAATAACTACATACACTCAGCCTAGCCACCACCGAGTGTACCCCGGCCCAGTGCGCAAGAAGCTGACTGTCCATCCTGTCCGCTATAACAGTCAGGAGACTGTTGCGACTGTCCCGCAGGCGCCGCAGTGCAGTCGCGGAGCGACTACCACCTGCAGCGATAATACCTGTCTACTTACATATCATTATCATCATGATGCATTTAAAAAGTAAATTATAAGGATGATGTGCTGTTATTCTTCACTAGAAAAAAAATGGCAAAAGAAGACGAGTCGATTATTAAGCTCATTGAATATCGACTTGAGTCTTTTCGGTGGACGAGTATTTTTAGAAATGCTAACCATAAGTTTCTATGAATGTTAAGAAAAAAATAAGTTTAAGATCGCTTGGAAAATTTAATTAACAGATTCCAAATTCGTTGCCCTATCAACACTGCATCCGTAAAAGGTGTTCAGTGTTAAGGAAAATTAGTCCACTCCAAAATCGGAATAGTCATACCAGTTATACATGACAGAGTGCGTTAGATTGCGAAGAAAGCGTATTAATCTGCGTAAAACTTTGGAGAAACTTCACTCGTTCGTGCGTAGGACCCATTTGAAATAATTTCTCCAGTAGGTAGTTCGGAAAAAGTTTCTTATGTATTTTTCAAGGAGTATATTATGTAGGACATATATTTCTATTTCTAGGTGCTCGTATACCTATGTTACTTAAATTAAGCCATTTGTAAAGATATCCTTGAAAAATTCTTATTATATATAACCAATCAACACCTATTCCGATTTTCTACATTGCATTGCTCTTCCGAACATAAGGTATTAAATAGTTTAAAAAGATATCTTATTGTTTCACGTTGATTATCGTTGTTAGTTCCAGATTTTAGCGATGGGCCGAAGTGAGTATTCTAAATTCGAAACCACGACACGGCTGCTATTCAGACACAGTCAATAAAAGGCAGGATCGGAATTCTAATCCGTAAATATTGGACATGTTCCTCCACAAATACTTCTACGCCGCGTTAACGTAATTGACCGTCAAACTGATTTGTGTTGGAATGCTGCGATACCGTGTCTTATCGGATATTTTTGGTATAAAGCACCTTCTACTGATGAATAACAGACAAGTACAACATATTTAGAAGAAATAAGATGACCCCTAGAGTTATTCCTTGAGGGACTCCAAACAACCAGAAGAGAACGAGACACTAAATTTGAATTGTAATTTTCGGAGAGAGTATTCATTATGCTTATTGAATGGAATTCAAGTGTTACACTCTTAGATAAAATAGGTCTAATCATGGTAGGTACACCAATAAAATAGTAAAAGTCGAGTAAGAAAGCCTTTCCCATGCATTTATCTCGGAATACCGCGAGACTACCGAAATTAACAAATAATTTATGTCGTAACTTTTGTTTAAAGCCAAAGTCATTAACACGCCGTCCATTATCCAAATTAACATGAACATGTAAAGTAAACACGATAAAAAGTAACTTAACAATAAAGCGAGATATAAGTGTGCCGTGTGACGTACTATCGATACATTGAGATTGCTCGTGGTCTAATTTCACTATCACTACTGTCGCACTAAATACTTCTCAGTATCACAATAACAAAGCCTAGAAACCTACTTCAATGGAACCAGCCTGTCAAAAAGTGACACTAAAATAAAATTTAGCAAAAAATTTAACGCGAGTCACGATTTCATACAACTTTAAGTGTCACTATATCTAGGAATAAAAAGTAGCACTGAATAAAAGGAACACGCAATAAAATGGTGACTCGCGTTACTCTTGCGCTGAAATGACCCAGTATTACCTCCATCACTGATGGTTCCTGAACCTACCTTCTAGGCTCTAGGTATTAAACACATTGCCTAAAGCTCACCTTGAGTTTGCGAAGCTCGTCGGACCACTGGCATCCTTCCTTATGGTGGATGCAGTACACCACGGATCCCATGATCGCCTTCTCAGACTCCGGATCCGGGTATATCTGGAACAAAACAAACAAACCATAAACAAATGTCGCCGACAAACGTACAAAAACTGTCATTAACAAACTCACTTTTGACATATTAGTCACTTTTTTAATTTTAGAAACTAGTAGTTTAAACATGTTGAATAAGGATCAGAGGGATCAGAAGCACGCGTAGCGAACGTTCACGCTAAGACTGAGCGCTGGCATAATGGATTAAATAGGACAACCCGATTATAAATAAACTCATCTCAAAAAGAGAATATAAAACGAACGCTCGTACGCACCGCGCGTTCGAATATGGAACACATCGAAATGGCGGCTTGAATTTGTTTTTCGCGCGTAATATTTTCAACGCGCGCTCACTTCGGAACGCTGGTACAAAATGAATGCACGCGTACGTTTTATCTTTATGGGTGCAACGAACATCTGGTCGGAGACCACCGCTGCCTGTTTGTATAAAGATAAGCGTGATTTTTCACTTCCCAAACCAGCCGGATAATGGAATGGGCAAATAAACTCGTTCGAGCCTTTGAACTCGGTTTCTTCACATAACTTAGCTAATTCTTTGAAGCACCAAAGCGCAAAGTTTTAATATGCATTCACAATAAAGATCTTTACGCATTGTTTCATCTCTTTTTAATTTAGTATTCAATGATCATCAGAAAAAGAAAAAAAAATCTTCAATGTTAGATTTTTATTCTTTGTGTTCTATTTGCAGAATACATTTTCATGTTGATATTTAAAGTCAAAAGACGCCCTTTATCTATCAAGAAATATAATAAACTCCACCTGTAACGTATCTAGTAAACAATAAACAAAAGTTGTTTGTAAACAATCCAACTAGAGATCTGTTAGCATCCGAAGCATCCCCACTAAGCGTTCGGTGTCACCGGCCAAACGCCTGCCTCGCGCTAAATCCATCACCTCACGACAACTACCTGCACTTCTCGTTACAATAACGGCTTTGTTCACGTTCATGATGTAGCCTCTGAAACGAGCAGGCGATGAACGTAATAGTACAGAAAGCGAGAAGCGATCGAAACAGTCTCATCATACGCGGGTTCTATTTACAAACATTGATGCATGTGGTCATCGGCAGGACTGCCGCATAACCATACCACCTTAAGATGCGTGTTCTACAAAGTAAACCACGCACCTGATCCTCCTAACATTGCAAACTAATATAATTCTTGTTACCAAGTTTTAAAGGTGAGAGTTCTGTGAAAGCTTCAAGGAAAATGCTGCTTACAAAGTTTGTGTATAAATTTTCAAATATAGAATGTTATTTGTGTCGTATTCTAAAAAGATAGAGTGCGATGTTGAACTCTCCCGCATCGCTCAATTATAGAACTCGTTGTATCGTGAAGGAAACAAGACGGGAACATCACATCTCCAACATATTTAATGCGCTTAGCTTATGGCCCTTTCGTGTCATTAGTCTTGGAAAGGGATAGAGGATGAAAACGAGGATGTTACGATGACATTTGTAAAACATAATTCAGTTGGAGATGTTGCTACTGGTTTATTTTGATCGATTTTGTGCTGGCAACTTTCCTATTTTGGATATCATAGATGGAAATCAAATTCCTAGCCTATTTTCACTCAAAGATGCCACATGTACCTGAGTGGATCAACGATTTCTTGTTGATATTTAGTCCCGTAAGGACACAAAAGTAGCACAGTTTGTTAGATGAAATTTTGAACAACGCTTTATATTTAGATGGCCTCTTGTGTGAAGAGCTTATAACTACCAGAAAAATAAACGTTTGTTGAATTGAAATTCCGAAAAACAAAGGTTTTAAAGAGCGACCCAGGAAAATGTAACCATGGCAAAAAGTCGCAAGAAAAATTATTCACCCACCTTATTTTATGGTAACCACAGGAATGGAACACGGAAGTAATTTAAAAGTACCTAGCAATTTAACCGATTTCCGGAAAGACTCTGAAAAGAATCCGGTTGGTTGGGTTGGAAGTAGGGATTGCAAATATTCGAAACTTTCAGGTATTCGAATATTCGACTTTTTATGACGACATATTCGAATATTCGAATAATTATTCGAATATTATAAAAAATAAGAAAAGGAACGAGAAATCGATTTATTATCGTTTTATTCAAAAGCTTTTTTCACATATTGCTAAAACTAATGATATTTTGCAGAAATCCACTTAATTGACTAGATTTTATCATCCTACTATGAAATGCCCACATTTTATAAAAACAAGTAAAACGCTAAAATTAGACGTATTCAATATTTCTAGATAAAACTTTTATTATAAATGCGTCGTTGCGTGAAATAAAATAACTTTAACCATCCAAAAAAAAACCTAGGTATGTAAGATTTTTTTTATTAGGTAATTATTTTCCGATTTAAATTAACTTGTAGTCACTCAGAGGCCTGTAAAAAGGCCTTTAATTCCATTGTATTTTGAATCTTTATTGATTTTATTTGTTTTGGCAAGTTTTTATTCCTAATGGTCGGCTAATTATATAATATTGGAATATTTAAGGGAAAAAGTTGACTACTGGGTGGATTATTCGTCAGCTAAAGGTGCATGGTTAGATTACCTAGTTGGGCAGGTTTGGTATGATCAAATTTGAGAATTGCGATGAGTGGCAAGGTTTAGACTTCAAAAATTCGCTTAACGTACGCTTGTACTGAATAAACAGAATGACCCTTTAACTTAAAACGTACGCACCGTAAAAATAGCATACTTTTTGATTTCGTTTTCTTCTAAATTGAGTTAGGTTTCACTGTATTCACGAAGTCTATCGAGAGGAATACAGTAAAAATATTATTTCCTTCGTATTTGGGTACCTACCGTTCCTCATTCACTGTAAATATTATTAAATTATACAACGGGACTTAATCGCGTATCTAAGTTTTAAGATTTACCTCCGACGTTTCGAGGACGGCGTTGTCCCCGTGGTCTCGGAGAAGACTGGCTTAAGTTGACATCAGCATCGTCTAACCGCGCGAGTTTTTCGAACTACCCGCACTTGGTCTTGTTTATCCGCTTGAACGTTTTGCGCACTAGTAGTAGTAGTACTAGTAGTAGTAAAGTACGGGAAGCCATTGAAATCAAAAAACATAGTAATTTCAATCGGGACGAGGGTTTCAAGATCTCATCCACATGGAATCCAGTCATTAGTAAATGTAAGCGTAAACGAATATCGACAGTCGATAAATCGAATATCGTTAGTGTTGTGTGTCGACAGAGTGACATCCCTAGTGCGCAAAACGTTCAAGCGGATAAACAAGACCAAGTGCGGGTAGTTCGAAAAACTCGCGCGGTTAGGCGATGCTGATGTCAACTTAAGCCAGTCTTCTCCGAGACCACGGGGACAACGCCGTCCTCGAAACGTCGGAGGTAAATCTTAAAACTTAGATACGCGATTAAGTCCCGTTGTATAATTTAATAATGTGTAAAAATCGTGAAAGTTTAAATCAGTGTCACTGTAAATACTCGGAAAACACACAGAAACTGTAACTACAGCGGATAAAATAGATTTTTTATTAGTAATAAAAAATATTCGAATATTCGAAACCTGAGCGGCCGAATATTCGAATATCAAAACAGGTCGAATATTCGACAAATTCGAATATTCGAATATTCGAATTGCAAGCCCTAGTTGGAAGGACCAACCGGCCCAGAGCTGCGCGTGGGCAGCCGTAATCAATCAAATATCGACGAGTGAATGCAAATGATTAGTGCTGCGTTTACGAAACGCAATCAGAGAAATAGTAACCTCCCGCCCACGGAGACAGCTCGGCGTAGGCAACGAGTCCTAATAAACGATTGTTTAAAACACATACTGGTAAAACCGTTACTTGGAAATCGAAAACAAAAATGATATGACTGTGGTTTTTCTATGTTCTCCGCTTATTCGGCATTTATTTGTATTTAAGTATTCATAAAATTTGCCAAATCTTTGTTAAATTTTGACCCTTTCTAACAAACACCAATGTCATAATGACGAATAAGGATGACACAATATTTTATTACTTAAAAGTGTTTTAATCACACACTTGACTATTACCCTATAAGGAATATCTACATTTGCAGAGATGTACAAAATGGTTTTAAAAAAGCATTTAAATACAAAATGCAAAATACTTTTCAGATTTACTATTTCAAATGCAAAATACCAAATAGTTTTGCGTTTTGTATTTCAAATGCTAAATGCAAAATAGGTATTTTCAAAATGCTTTTTCAAAATAAAATACCTTTTGACTAAATCTCAGATATTTTTGTTTATTTTAGGTATTTATCATGAGAATAGCCATAGAATAGATAATGTTTGTCATTTTCGTTTCACATTGACACTAGTCAGACATAATAGCCGGTTTAGACTCTCGTGGCTCGCAAGCTCGTCGAGCTAATATAATTTAAACACTAACGGCACGGCATAAGGTTTATAACCGAATGACAAGCCGAATGCGAGTGTGTCGAGGCGAGCCACGAGACGCGCCGCGAGCCGAGCCGCGAGTCTAAACGGCTACATAGAGAAATAAGTAAGACAAGAGTGCTCACTCCATACATCAGTTCAGACTATTAATTTCAGTGTCTACATCTAGCATCGAGTAGCGGAACTATCAGTACTGCTACTTGACAATAGATGTCGCACCGACTGGAAAGTCTTATCTCAACAGCATAAGACTTTCCGGTCGGTGCTACATCTATTGTCAAGTAGCAGTACTGATAGTTCCGCTACTCGATACTAGATGCTAATAGTCTTTTTGGTACTAAAACTGATGTATGGAGTGAGCACTCTATGTATTTTTTTTTCTCTATGACGGCTATAAGGCGCGCACTCTGACCAAAGAAAGAAACCGGCCAAGTGCGAGTCGGACTCGCGCACGGAGGGTTCCGCACCATCAGCAAAACAAGCAAAAAATCGGTCACCCATCCAAGTACTGACCCCGCCCGACGTTGCTTAACTTCGGTCAAAAATCACGTTTGTTGTATGGGAGCCCCACTTAAATCTTTATTTTATTCTGTTTTTTGTATTTGTTGTTATAGCGGCAACAGAAATACATCATCTGTGAAAATTTCAACTGTCTAGCTATCATGGTTCGTGAGATACAGCCTGGTGACAGACGGACGGACGGACGGACGGACGGACGGACGGACAGCGGAGTCTTAGTAATAGGGTCCCGTTTTTACCATTTGGGTACGGAACCCTAAAAAAGGGCGCGCATGGCTAGCAGACGCCTCTATCGGTTAAATTCGGCAATACAAGCGTTATTCGTTCATTTCATTTTGTTTGACTGGTAATGTTGGCTAAACTTAATCACAAAGTATTTTGCATTTTGAAATGAATATTAAAAATGCAAAATACATCTCGAAAAGTATTTCAAATAAAATACAAAATGGTTTTTACTAAAAGGCATTTAAATGCAAAATACAAAATAGGTATTTTGCATTTTGTATTTGCATTTTAAATAGAAGTATTTCAAATAAATCGCATCTCTGTACATTTGACAAGTGGCAACATTGTTTGTCAAGGCTCGATGAAGGTCTGCGTAGGCGCCGATGCAGCGGCGTGGGAGTCCTATAACTATGTAATTAGATGCTATATAACGATCAAATTCATGATTATTTAGAAACGTTACTGCCATTTTTGACAAAGTACTAGCAACATATTAACTGTAGTGTTTAAAAATTGTCGGTAAAGACTTCTACAGTCAGACGTAGCAACAAATGGCATGGGATTTTAGATAATTGCTGGCTAAGTACTACTTAGTAAGTAGGGGCAAACAATTTAATCCGAATGCCGTAATGTAATGTAAAACGCATAGCATGCGATTATCGGTTACGTTTGGTGAGGCCAGTGTAGGTATAGTGGATGGTACATGACGATTTTTAGATATGCCAATTTAAACAATAACAAAATACAAACTATTTTAGCTCTAAACTAAGATAGAAATAAACGTGAAAATTAGAGACGTATCTTTTATTTGCTAAAGTTAGATTAACATTAATTAGTCTTAACGGTTTCCAAGTAAAACGATGTTAATTAACATAATTAAACAAACACAAATAGACATTTCTAATTTTTAGTGTTCTGTCATGTTTTAATTAACAACGAACATTAATCCTTTTGTAACCTCTTTTCGAAAAAAGGTTTAAAAAAAACAACTGGTCATGTTCTTGTTTGCAAAATTTGAGTCAATAAAAAAGTTATTTTAGTAGTTTCAATGTATTCTCATGTTACAACACTGCATGTCCGCCGCGGGCGACAATTTACCCAACATTATAAACGACTTGACATTATTTTTAACGTGTAAATTTCAATTTCCGAATTTTTGTGCGCATTTTATAACTTTGCACGCGTTCCGTTGTACGCAGAACTTTTTGATTGTTTTAGAAGCAAATCGACTTGATGCATTTGAATAATTATAATTTCTTAAAAATGGTACTAATCTATCAAAATGTATTACCAAAGGGAGCCGCTTTGAACCATAAATATACGATCCAATGTAAACAACAAATTAACTTATTACTTTAGATCCCATAAACAAACTGTTTTGGAAACTTGTAAATGATTGACAAGTGACGGCGCCTGCACATACACAACCGAATCATTGTCAACTTTAATCTATAGGCGTTAAAGCTTAGATTGCAGTGGCAAATTAACAATCGATAACATATCAGTGTCGATGGTGACATGGGAATGTAAACAGAGTTCCCGAAATATCTGGACTTACAAAAACCATTACACTTTGACCCCTCACTTCGTTACTAGCTTAAGATCTCGAGGGTTCATGATAAATAGACTCAGTTTGAAGTATTTTCGTAGTAAACTGTGAAGGAACTGTTCGTAAGCCGTTATTGCGATTTGAGGTTTTTCGGTGGTTAAAGTTGAAAAATCTGGTTTCGGTCGTTTTCGGGTTTTTCGTGTGTTCTGGAGTTTAAATGTTTTTACGAGAAAATAACATTTCTTTCCAACAGACTTTAAGGAAGAAAAGGATATATTTTGATTAATTTCAGAACGCTTAAGTTAACATATTTATTTTATTTAGGTACCTATACCTTACTGCCTTAAATTAAATGGCACATGTTGAATCATGGGAGCTGTTCTTTATTATTTTTGTGTTTTATCTTTATTATTTCTCTTCATCCCTTAAATCTTGAGGCTATTAGCCAGAGTTGCAATTGCCCTTATACAACTAATACGTAAATTATAAGTCACAAAATCATGAATAAACAGTTCAAAACACGAGCGAACAGTGTCCAAGACAATAGGGAATAAAGAGGCGATTATATATGAGTCCGACGGAAGTTCGTCGGCCGCGCGTGAGATTACGTGTTAATTGTCATCGTTACTGTTTTGTTTACATTAGGTATTACTTACTTCTTAACTAGCTTAATACCTTCTACAGAGTCTACAGACGTTGCAACAAACGGCGTGCGATTTAAGATAATTGCTGGCTAAGAGCAACTAAATCAATCGATCGACATAAAAGTAGGATAATTAGGTAGTAAACTGGCTAATGTAAGTGTAGTTTAATGTCTAAAATATAAAGACAAGGCAATAATTGTGACAATACAATATGACTGAGACTAAGACTATACATTCATTCATGCCAAGATTATCTGCATTTTATAATAACCAAGAAACAATAGGATAGTAGAAGGCGAAGGCGTAAAATAGAGACATTACAGCGATTAGTATCACATACATTTAATAAGCATTTTGTTTAGAAGAAAGACAACTGACAATTAGAGAGACAATAGAATTTTACAAGCACATCTTACATCGTACTGTAATGTAACAAAAGAATGATTCGTCTTATTAGTTACAATTACAACTTTGTTTTGGTGATATTTTTATTTGACTACATTTATTTTGATTTCTGTTGCACATGGTTGCTCCGAAAAAGTTAACTGCGGTGTGGATGCACCTTAACATTTTGAAGCATAGGTGTTCGGCTTTAAATTTAAAGTAGGTAGGTAATTATTTAGAATAATGCATAAATCGTAATAAAAGCTAAAAACATTTGCGTATGAGCATCTGAAATCCATTATTCTATTCACGAAGACAATAGAAAATTAAACCTTTTAGTCAATATAACGACGCATCTGACTTTAAACCGTGAAGTCAGATACGCCTTTATTCAAATAAAAAATCTGACATTAATTACCGATTACTGGACGCAACGCTAATGCATTGATTGTTTACAAACGTCATTTCAAACGTCAAAATTTATTTTCACTCTGGCAACCCAGCTCTAATTAACATGAAAAAGAAATCCATTTGTTTTTCTTAAGAATAAAAGGTGTTTGAAAATAGAACACTTCATTTGAATGTGGAACATGATATCAATTAAGTTGGTTGTCGTCGAGACGTCGGGTGTTAGGTTACAAGTTTTAATTTCAAGTATGTACGAGCACCTATTTGTTCTATTCTCTAAATAAAAGAGTGTTGACATGTTAGCTACCATGGCTGTTAGAATCGGATTTATAATCCCGTTGCTTGTCAGGGGTCGTAATAAAGTAGGTACATACACCGGTCTCAAGTTAAGTAAAGTTATTTCGGAAAGTAATCAAATGTCGCTAGTCAATATTTCCCACTTCTAATTAGTCTTATAGACCTGGATTTATTGAAGCATAATATGCTAATATGATAATATTGACATTGCAATAAAGTTTTACAATAACAAACTTATTTTTTTTAGGTTTCTAACCGACTGAACTGTAAAAAACCGAGCCTTTATTAAGTACGTTAATTTAATTAGGCTATCTTACGACCAAACAAAGGTAATACCAAGAAGGTATTTAGCCTCTTGATCCTGACTGAATTTTTAGCCTTCTTTTTGCATTTTTTGCGAGAATGATTTTTTTCTGCTCTATACGGCACAACCGAAATTTTAATGTGAACCTACGATTCTTGACCACCACACGCATATCAAAGGTTAAACGGCGTAACTAGGTATTTTTTATCTTACTAAAAATACCACTGATTGTAAATATGTAGGTACATATTTGCTAAACAATTTTGCTACCTACGCTGCCTACGCATAAGTCATCAACTCATCATAATAGAAAATAGAAACCAAGACAAAAACTCAGTCAACGCCACCATTGTAAATCTTTGCTTGCGAAATATATTCTTTCTTACAATTCATTCTAAATTCAAATAAGACCGTTGAAACGTTTAACAGGCTAATATCTAGGGTTAAAAGGGCGCATCTACACGGAAATCACATGACACATAGGACTTAATACCTAATGTTTTTTGAAACCGCAAATATGCGCGTACGTTCGCCGCTAGGCACGTAGGTATTGCAGCGGTTCATGAAAAAATTATAGTAATGGTTTAACCCACTCGCTTATCTTATCTGATCAAGATTATCGAACAAATTGACAATTTAATATTTCCCCGATTTAAAGGTAAGTTTTGTTTTAATTGTAGTCATAATAATCGACATTGGGATAGTTTTTTTTATTGTACCTACCGAGCGCAGTTTGATATACTCAATATACTGTACAAATTATCAAGTGACCTTTGATAGATACGTTTCGAAGTAAAGTCGGAACCAAACAGCAAACAAATTAAATCACAAGTACGTTTCGTAATTTTCTTTTGTCGGCCTGACACGACCTTTCTTCCGACTCGTCATATATTTAACAATATCTATTATTGGAATCGGTAACTTTGAAGATAATATGTTGCATAAATGTGTTTGATTTATAGGCCTTATCTGAGGCGAGCTTTTGAGGTACCTATAATAACGACGTATCTGCAATGATTTTTAGGAATAATATGCGTCATTCTATTGAAAGGAAATGTTGGTGGTGCGTTCTGATAACGGTTAACGGTCGATACAACAGTTCATATCATGCTATTGTTCTTTATGTACATTTATTAAACAAATATTTACCTACATACCTACAACATAATATCTGATGAAAAATATGACCGTTAGATTATTGTAATCAGAAATAGGGTACACTCTGACCTACTTGTTATATTAAAAATCGTTGATACTAAACGGTGATATTATGAGAAGTTTCCAGAATATCAACTTTGCTTACATAGCCACGGTTTGCCTCGTCATAAGAATAAGAAGATTTTTTTTTTTGTGTTGGTTTAATTTAAAGAAAACCTTACAATTACAAGAAATAAACAGTTATCGGTATTGTATTGTAACCCAATAAAATAAAAATAAAATATTATAGGACAAGTCGACACAGATCGACCTAGTCCCACAATAAGCTTAATAAAGCTTGTGTTCTGACTTCTGGGTACTAGACGACAATAATAATAAAAATAAAACAGTATTACCTATAAATTACCGTCTATAACGCCAGTCGTACCGTAATAATTTAATAAAAGATTACGTTACAGTAACTACAGGCTGTGTATTAGATCCGTGGTGTTATGGCGACGTATCAGATCTACTGTTATGCTTACTCATCAACTTCACAAACGGACCAGCATAACTCTGATCTTCATCTAGATATATTGGAAAGAAATCCGGAGACCAATGAAAACTATGAGCAGCCGAGAATATTTTGCAAATAGGTATGGTATGGCTTGATCGCGTAGCTGTCAATGCGTTTGCGCCGACCGCGAACCGCCATCTTTGATTTAGTTTAACTTCCGTATGATTGGATTGACGCGTGAGAGTCGGCAGAAATAGGGGACTATTTTAGAAACTTCAGATTACCATATAGTAAGTCTAATCCGCATCGTTTTCATTCCGTAGTGTATGATCATCCTTGAATATGATTCGTTTCTTCTTAGTTACGCCTTTATCTATCTATCTATATATATAAATGCAAGTGTCCTGACTGACTGACTGACTGACTGATTCATCAACGCAGAGCCGAAACTACAAAAGCTAGAAAGTTGAAATTTGCACACTAGGTTGAATTTATAAAGTGTACAAGAGATAAGAAGCGATTTTGAAAAATTCAACCCCTAAGGGGGTTAAAAAGGGGATGAAAGGTTGTATGGGGTGCAAGTTTTATTTTAAGCTAGGAATTTAAAACTTTGTAAAAATGTACTATATTAAAAAACAAGAAAACTAATTTCTGCGTTTTCGAAAATTCATCCCCCAAGGTGGTGAAAAAGGGGTTGAAAGTTTGTATGGAGATCAAATATTTTTGTGAGTGTTGGACTTGAAACTTTGTATATGGGGATATTATTATAAGACGGGAAAAGTAACTTCAGCGTTTTTGAAAATTCATCCCCTAACAGGGTTAAAAAGGGGTTGAAAGTTTGAATCCATTACAAATGCTTTGAAACTTCTTAGAAAGACATAATAGCCGATGACAAAAAAAAGGAATTGCGACGTTTTAGGTAATTCAACCCCTAAGGGGGTAAAAGAGGGGATGAAAGTTTGTCCTGGGGTGCAAGTTTTATTTTAAGCTAGGAATTTGAAACTTTGTAAAAATGTACTATATTAAAAAACAAGAAAACTAATTTCTGCGTTTTCGAAAATTCATCCCCCAAGGTGGTGAAAAAGGGGTTGAAAGTTTGTATGGAGATCAAATATTTTTGTGAGTGTTGGACTTGAAACTTTGTATATGGGGATATTATTATAAGACGGGAAAAGTAATTTCAGCGTTTTTGAAAATTCGTCCCCTAACAGGGTTAAAAAGGGGTTGAAAGTTTGAATCCATTACAAATGCTTTGAAACTTCTTAGAAAGACATAATAGCCGATGACAAAAAACAGGAATTGCGACGTTTTAGGTAATTCAACCCCTAAGGGGGTAAAAAAGGGGATGAAACGTTGTCCTGGGGTGCAAATTTTATTTTAAGCTAGGACCTTGAAACTTCGTAAAAAGGTATTAAATTAAAAAAAAAGAAAACTAATTTCAGCGTTTTTAAAACTTCATCCCCCGAGGTGGTAAAAAAGGGGTTGAAAGTTTGTACGGAGATCAAATATTTTTGAGAGTGCGGGACTTGAATCTTTGTATTTGGGGATATTATTAGAAGACAGGAAAAGTTATTTCAGTGCTTTGTAAAATTCATCCCCTAAGGGGGTTAAAAAGGGGTTGAAAGTTTGTATGGAGTTCAAATTTTATTTTAAGTTAGGAACTTCGTAAAAATATATGTTATTAAAATACAAGAAAACTAATTTCAGCGTTTTTGAATTATCATCCCCTAAGGTGGTGAAAAAGGGGTTGAAAGTTTGTATGAATATCAAACATTTTTTCGAACGCGGGACTTGAATCTTTGTATTTCGGGATATTATTAAAATACAGGAAAAATAATTACAGCGTTTTGTAAAATTCATCCCCCAACAGGGTTAAAAAGGGGTTGAAAGTTTTAATCCATTACAAATGCTTTGAAACTTCTTAGAAAGGCATAATAGCCGATTACAAAAAAAGTAATTGCTACGTTTTTGAAAATTAAACCCCTAAGGGGGATAAAAAGAGGATGAAAGTTCGTCTTAGGGTGCAAATTTTATTTTAAGCTAGGAACTTGAAACTTTGCAAAAAGGTATTAAATTAAGATACAAGAAAACTAATTTCAGCGTTTTAGAAAATTCATCCCCTAAGGTGGTGAAAAAGGGGTTGGAAATTTGTATGGATATCAAACATTTTTTCGAACGCGCGACTTGAATCTTTCTATTTGGGGATATTATTAGAAGACAGGAAAAGTTATTTTAGCGTTTTGTAAAATTCATCCCCTAACAGGGTTAAAAAGGGGATTGAAAGTTTGTATAGGGTTTAAATTTTATTTAAAGCTACAAACTTGAAACTTCGTAAAAATGTATTTTATCAAAAGAGAAGAAAACTAATGTCAGATATTTTGATAATTCATCCCCTGAGGTGGTGAAAAAGGGGTTGAAAATTTGTATGGAGGCCAAACATTTTTTTGAGTGCGGGACTTGAATCGTTGTATAAAGCAGGGATGTTGCGAATATCCGCATCCGCATCCGCAACCGCGGAACTTCCGCATGATTTTCAACATCCGCATCCGCATCCGCATAAAATCGATGCGGATTTAATGCGGATGCGGATGTGGAACAGGTCGGTACAGGAACGTCTTAGCATTGGCGTAAGTGCTAGACTGCTAGGTAATTTAGTCATTAACCAAAAAACCTATGAGAAAGAGCAAAGAAAGAGAAATGAGCAGTCAAGCGTAAGTGGGACTTAATGTACGGAACCCTTGGAACGCGAGTCCGACTCGCACTTGGCCGGTTTTTTTAAATAAAAATTACTAAAATGTAATATTTGACGTTTTTATGGTACTATCTTGACATCCGCATCCGCATCCGCATCCGCGGATGTGAGCCTTTAAAAATCCGCATCCGCGGATGTCAAAAAATCGGCATCCGCAACATCCCTGGTATAAAGGCATATTATTAGAACCCAAGAAAAATAATTTCAGCTTTTAAAAAAATCATCCACTAAAATGATTAAAAAGGGGTTGAAAGTTTGTATAGGGTTCAAATTTTATTTAAAGCTAGGAACTTCAAACTTCGTAAATAGGTAGTTAGGTAGTAGGTTTTATTAAATAGAGGACATGAAAATCTTCTAAGGGGGTTTAGAGGGATTATATCGAGGACAATTTTATTCAGTTAGGGGCTTGAAACTTCGTAGGTTGTGAAAGACAAAGTCTCATGCGTTGTATAATATTAATAATTAACAAATGATTAACCGTCCTACCGCAATCTCTTGCTGCTTAATGTTCTAAGCTAATGAAGATTATATAACCACCAATATACAAATCCACGCGTACGAAGTCGCGGGCAACAGCTAGTTATTCTCATAATCATTTAAATCTGCAACCGGAGATGCGTTCTGTTTATTTTAAAACCGTATGTTGCTTCACATCAATATTTTCGCAATATCTGTCATTATACCCATTATGACAGAAGAATCTTCACTTAGCCGCGCTTTTATCTTGATTCAATTAGTTTTTGAGATATTTAGATGAATATCTTATTCTGTAACTGTATTTTACTCTGTAAATGAAGCTTTATTATAAATTTTATAATGTAACTAAAGAAACAACACCAACCAAAATATCAGAAAACGCGCTATAATTTTAAATTATTCAAACTAATTGTTGGTCTATTCTTCGTATTAACTTCAACGAAATGAATTACCTATTCATTTAACTCTCATAAAAGTCGAACTTTAAAAGGTTTTTCGTCAGCCTCGACTATTACAGCATTATTACGATAAAGGCAAATGCCATTAACAAACGCCATCACATCAAATCGCAGTTTGCACTTCCCTTGTTTTACGAGCTCTTATAAAACTTTTAGGGGTGATTTTTCCTTTCAAAACGCACAAATTGAATGGGGTGCCATTTTTTCACCCTCGCTGATTCCCATAAGAATAAAGGCACACCCAAGGGTGATTCAGACATTTGTATAAATCGATATTCTCTTGAAATCTCAAACAATGGGTAAATTTAGCAAGGGCGTGGAGAAAATATGTAAAGTAAATGTTTATTAATTTAACCGAATATTTTGCCTAATTTATGATATATGAATCTAGTATGATGGGTTTCTTATCAGGTATGTATTTGTGTATTGGTTGAGTGAGCTGTGTTGACAATCTGGGATACTCATTTGTTTTTAACGCAATAAAATAAGTCTACATTTGAAAAGGTCCACGTGTAAATTTATATTTTAATGCGGAAGTGCCTTATGGTTCCCATCAGTGTCAAAAACCTTATAAAAGTGATAATTTGCAGCCCCGACACGTAATAAAGCATAAATTGCTCAGTAACTCGCTAAATATTTAAAATGGATCGTCATTCCGGACACAAGCGCTGGTTTCCGGCGATCGATCAATCTGCGCGGGCGACGCGCTAACTTTTGACAGTAGAAAGGACGCATGTGCAAATGCGACTTTGTGTCAATATTATCTGTACTGAGTAATTATGTAGCTACACATGGCATGTTATTAAACTTAGCTGTAAGGTCACGTGCAGCATTAAAATTTCCAATACATATTTTGGTGTATTTTCCCCATGGACGACTGTTCACCTATCTGCCGTGCTAGTCTAAAAGATACTTTGTGGTTTGTAAGAATCACATTGCAAAAAGTGCACTCTACAAAGAGTGTACAAACTAAAATACAAAGATTTATAAGAAAAACTACGCCGCTATGACATATGCATATGCGTCTTTTACGCCATTTCTCTTTCCGCAACGCAGATGCGACCTTTCGAACCGCAGTGTCAATTACCCTTTAGCCCATCAACCAATTCAGCTGAGTGGTTCGAGTCGAGGCTTCCAAAGGTCAACAGATCGCGATTTGATTTGATCACATTTGTTCTGTGTTACTTATTACTTTAGTGTGTATGGTCGTTAGTCGTTGACGGATTAAACGACAATTTTTCAAATGACAATGTTGACTGACAATTATAGTCGCTCCGAAATATCAGTTGCGTTTTGATTTCATCCTATTTGTCAAGTAAATACGGTACCTAATAGCTAACTGATGGACTTTTAAGTTTAGGTTAGTATTTTCTATTTTTGGTAACGTTCGACGAATTCAGTACTAAAGTGTTATCAGGCTTGAAACTTTGCAATATACTTATTTATATTTACTCAATAATAAAATAAATAAGTTACATTGAATGTACCTTTAATAAAAATTTGATTGATTAATATTGATACACAAGTCTACACTATAGGGATATTTAAAACATAGTTAGAGGGGCTTTTGGGAAAACATCGGAGATTGAGGAAGTATTAGATCTAGGTAATCTAGATTCCATGATCCAACAGAAATGTATTGACAAGGTTTTAGTATACTAAAACCTAGCCTAGCATATATGCTGAGAGAATTGTTCGCTTTTACACTTTCCATTTATTTTAAAAACGAACTAGCAAGTGTTAAACCAAGCTTCAAAATCATAACAACTATCCAACACAGCGCCTATTTATAATCCACCTTACCAGCCAAAACTTGCCGTTTAGGATCGCACTATAAGTAGACGAAACGCAAATAGACATCTTTATTACTTTTGAACTTATCGTCCTTGTTTCTCATGGGCATTAAAAAGAGAAAGCAGCATTCAGATACCCATATACCTAACCATATAGATTTCTTAACTTGTTTATGAAGAACCAATATAAATAAGAACCCAAGACAACCAAATATGGTTGAGCATAGGTCACACTTACGCTGGTCGAGGCTAAACTACAGAAAACATGATGAAGAGGTGATAATCCTAATCATAAGGATTTTTCAGAGGTGTTTTTAAACTGTTAAACTTTCATCTCCTCGTTTATAAAGCTTAACTTGTCTGCGATGTAAAATGATTATAGTCTTGCTATTATAAATTAATAATGTGCTTTGGGATAGATTGGAAAGTGGGGTAATTTTGAATATCTTTAACCAGAGGTACTTCATACTTACGCTGCTCGCAGAAATGCGACTTTAGTTGGCCCACGGCTAGTTTTAGTTCACGCTTCTATGTCACTGACGCTTACCAATAAGGCATTTTGCTTACTGTTGATGCTACAGTAGAAAGTGCTTCTATGTTTAGTAGACACCTAATAACTATTGGCTTTTTCCAAATTTACCCCGTTTTTGAAGTTACTCCAAATGAGAACTACTTACAAATAAAATGTTATTTAAATGTTGTTTATTTCTGCTTGTAATTGTATAGTTACTTATCTTATAAAGATTACTGTCGCTACTTCATTACAGCTAAAGAGTTACGGAAGCTACTTACATAGTTAATTAGTAACTGAACGTATCCAGTTACGTACAGTAAATATTACTCGGACGTAAAACGGCAATAATTGCCACCGGCTTGCCTTTGGCGAGACATGTACGACGAGTTAAAGTTATAACTGCTTGTTAAATAACATGTGTACTGATCGTTAAATTTTAGAAATATTTATTAATGCACAATCTTTCTTCATATTTTATATGCTCCGAATCACACAACAGAATGATATAAATTATGTTTAGACACCGACTACGTTTTAAATTAGAGGAATTTAAACTCTCTTTACAATAAATTAAAATTACTGTGTTTTTGTAAACTTGATTTTTTAGATACAAATATGTAAGGTAAACGTACGTAGTCTAGTAAGAGGGGAGGCCTTTGCCTAGAGTGGGACACACTAATAGGCTAAATAAAAAAAACGTACCAGTGCTTGACAGCTAATGCCCAATAGATAAGTTTCAAGATGACATGTACTAGGACCGCGTCGAGCACCAGTACGTTTACCTTATATAATAATAATTGGCTTAAGGACGAAGAACGGCCGATCTAATCGAATAAAACTTTACCCGTCAATCTAATTTTCACTTTTCCCTAGTCAATTTATTGCGTTTCCCAAAGCTCTGTTTTCCTAGAGTAGCGGTGCCGTCATACATATATATAGTGGCCGTCTCCATACAAAATAATACGGCTAAATATGGATGTAGTAGCATTTTGTAAGTTGACGGTCGTTATATGACGGCTACGCTATCCTAAAGAAACCAGAGCTTAAATCTCAAAGAAACAATAGCGTATTTAAACTTATTTAATATCATGTTTCTAGGTTCATGTTTAGGACAGCCGTCAAAAGTAGTGCTTTCTCGCTAATTCTGACACTTGGTGAAATTCAGGTCACCTTGAACAGTAGCTCAAGACATTCGGAGCTGCAGTGCCAACAATAACACGTTTCTAGACATCTTATTGTTACAGGCACAGGCATCTTTCAAGGTACTGTACACATATAAAAGATGAATGTACATATTGCTTGCCTAGCTAGGAACTACTCACGCTACTGGAAGTTATAGTTATACTTACTACCTAATATATAATGACAATTACTGGGTGACTTCATTAAAAATTAAAGAGAGTTTAAAATTTACAATGTTTCATAGTTTGTGTTAACAAGCCTAAAGAATAAATAAAAGCTTAAATAAAGCTTAACCAAAAGAATATTAGAACAGACAATTAAACATAATTTTGCAAACATTGAAGGGAGACATTTTTTAATGGAGTTTTAGTATGGGTTGGTTGATTCGGTTTGCAAACCTACGTCCAAATTTTTTACGTGTAATTTACTATGCTTTTTAGATCCGTTATGGACTCATGACACACTAAGAACTCGATTTTCATATCAAGTAGGTAGGTAATAAGTGTCATTATAAATTAAAATATCAATAAAGTAGTAGTACCTATTTATGTATCAAATAACAAAAACAATACAGCGACATTTACACCGTGGAATGAAGCTAGCAACAATGTAGTGTCCAAGCTTTTATCAATGAGTCAAATGATTCACGGTCAATGAATCATTCGCAACATTCACTTGTTTTACTAGTCGCCGGCTGTGCAACGTCCAACGTTTGTCGTTTGTTTTTGGGTTAATATTTTTGTTTTAACTTTACTAGGTTGAGGTTCAGTTAGCTATAGCCACTACAAAAAGTTTTCGCACGGCTTTCAGTACTGGTCAATTGGCAAGAGATGGCGCCAGCGTCTATCGTCTCTAATTGTCTATGACTACACTCATACACTGACACTTGACAGTTTCAGTTTTATATTGGCTCGTATCGTATGAGATGCATTCTTCTTGGATTTAATACGCGAGGAGTCATTAGCGACAATTCAGAAAAAAAATACATACCTACATATTTACCTAAACCTAATGGAATTAAAAAGTGTTTGTTTAAATAATCAATGTATACTGGCTCAACCAAATCTTGTCAGTAGTAAAAGGCGGCAAATTTGAAAAATCGCGGGTTAGCAACACTGTGTTCGAAAAATTCCAAAATCACGTGTCATCTGTGTGTTATCTGTGGAATGTGGATCGTGAATGACAGCCATCATCTTATTGTTTACATTCTGAATCGTTTCTATTTCAAGAGAGATTTCTGCTGTCACCATTAAATACCAAGATTATGCATGACATCAAGCAAAGCTAAGGTGCCTACAATGTACAATCATGCTCGTTGACGGTAAACATTACTAAAATTTGAGGTTATGATAATTCACTCGAACTAACGTATGAAGGGCGGAAAAATAAACACGTTTTGGTTCGATGTACATTGCTGCTTTTCTTAGCGGAATTCTGCTCTTTGAGTGTTACATGGTGTTACCCTACTTTAATTTGCAGTACATTGCTACTGACAAGATTAGCTTGACGCACTATAGGCATTTGTTTGATCAGTCATTATTGCAGTGCAAAGTGCAACCCAGAAGTGAGTGACCGGACATCGCAGCCTCACCGGAAACGGCGCCATCTTATCGCCGGATGCGCAAACGCAGCGTTCTCAATTCTTATTTGAAATCATCTTCTTTACAACCGATTAAAAAAGGAGGTTATGTTTCGTTTCGACCCATATCATTAAAAAGATCAGAACGAATTGTGGCTCTTAAAAAAACGTTTGACCTATTAATTATTAAATATAAAATCGAATATGAATAAATTTGAGCCTCTTTAAGACGAAAGTGGAGGACCCGTGCGAAATCGCCTTTTCATAGTAACGTAGTCATAATTTTCCTCTCTGCATATTAACATTTTTGAAAATTATTCTGAAATAATCTGTTGTAAGTATATCAACCACAGCTATGCCCCCATAATGTTTTTTTTTTTTTACTTTTCAACTCTACACAGCTATGAGCTAATACGAAGGTAAGGTACATTGCATGCCGCTTCATCTAGTTCTCACACTCTTATCTCACAGTTCATCAGTTACATTACATAACGTTGTTGCTGTGTGGCCGTAGATGCTATCCTGACTACCGTTCGACGTAGACATAGGCAGTTTACCCTCTCTCTTATACATATTTAAGATACAAGGAGACAACTGCCTACCTAGATTGTAAGTCACTTTAATAACTTAAGTACATAAACATAAAACTTTCAATGATAGCTTCTAATCTTAGAAAATATATCCCATTTTTAAACTGCGTCCCTCCTCAAGGCACCAGCGAACACATATGTATAGCGACCTTGTTTTGTTTGTGTGTGTTGCATCTTTAGTTGTGAGCTCTTTGATATTTTACCATAACCGCTTGTATTAATCTACTTATTTTACCGATAACATTAAACGTCACCACCAGTGGCGCTAGTGTCGCACTCCCCTACATTTTCCTATAGCCAGTTGGTTCCCATTTCGCCCACCGGTTTACGTTTAATATCTTTGCGCAAACGCCTATCGAGAACGGAAGTTACCTAATCACTGGGGCCGAGAGTGGAATTCCTTGGGAAAGGTACTTACCTGTGGCAGATCGACTGGATTCCAGGGCTTTGAAATATTAGGGTAAAAAAAATATGTTGGCAAAACTGAAAACTTAAAAATAATATAAAGCCTACCATAGATATTATATGAATTAAGTATTTTAAAATTTTGCCGATAATATCCATTAATTACATTATGATTATGCCACTTCCATTACATGAAATACTGAAAATACAAATACACCTTTCTTAGCATAATAACAAATAAGTAGCAAATAAATAATACTTCATCCGTTCTAGTAACTTAAAAATCCGATTAAAAAGTTGGTCACATAACTCCGGCCTGTCACAACCTGCCGAGACCAGACCAGAGCGCCTACCGCGAACCACGTTCGACATTTTGCCTCCCTGTCACACTTACGTACGAATTTACAAGTGCGACAGAGAGGCAACACGTCGAACGTGGTTCGCGGTAGGCCCTCAGGTAACGGCCAGAATCCATAATCAGTCGCAAACCTAGCTTCACGTTTTCTGACACGTCGATACAAACTTGAGTTAAATTAATTTATGCAACATTACGTTATTTTATAAAACAAATTCGTGTTTTATTAGCTAGAAAGGCTGATTATAGTTACGCTTCATTCTTTTAAAGATATACTTTAAGATAACATCGATAACAGACATGTTTTCCCGTAGTGTCACATAGCGCCAGCTAGTGGTTTTGGTGGAGCTTCGTTGTTTTTGGTATTTCTGTTATAGTGTTAATTTATTTTTAGAAATATTAAACATGATTTAATTTAATTATATAGTTTAGTTACAAATAGAAATATTTGTATTTCACCTTTTTTCCTTTTTTCCTTGTGTCGTTAGGTAATTAAACCTACATGTTTTAAAAGGTAGCACAATATGACTGGCAACGTGCAGTTCGTTGTAAAAAGCTCTAAATTTGAAATGGGAGAAAAATAGAATGAGAAGAAAAGACGGATGTATTAGTGTCAGAACATAATATTGGTTGTTACAAAAATTAAAATATATTAATATAAAACTCAGCGTGGAAATCCATTGTCGCTGTATGTATATAGTTTCGGAGATATATATTTTGGTTACTGGGTAAGTAATTCTCGCAATGTTGTGTTTTCGCTGCAAACCGGCTAAATCCAAACTCGGTAAAGACTAAGTTATTTATTCTTTCCAGGCTTTAATAGGTCGAGGCAAATGTTGCTTTCCTTTGCCATGTTGCTGAGGAAAGAGGTGCGTGCCCTTGAGCGTGGCAAGCTGATGTAAGAGACGGGTCTTCTCAAGATCGGGACGTCTTCATGGCCATTGTCACGAGTTCCGACCCAAATGCTATTCTTGACCGCTGCAGACTTTTCTGTAAGTGTTACGATTCGGTTCAGTACTTAGGTGTCTGTCAGCAGTTGTGCACAAAGCTAAATCTCATGATATTTGTTATATTTTTTTTAGATCGTCAGTCTCGTTCGTCTGGCGGAATGCAGAGGAGTTAACTTGGAGAAATTAACATCGTCTGTGGCAGCAGGTATGTGTTGGCCCTTAGGTAGCCCTTTGGTAGCCCTTAGTAAGCTCATAGTTACTTGAAGTTCAAGTTTTGTTATTGTCATAGATCGGTAACCTTTTGCTTTTGTCACATTTATATAATGAATAACTTTAATATCATAACCAAGGTTTACTGTGATCTAATGGACAGTGTTACTTGCCAAATTTAATGCTCAGGTGTAACTTTCCGTGTTATAATTACCTGAATAAAATTTAATTACTTAAACAACTAGCTTGTTGGTGGTTTATCCTAAGATGTAAGATTACAGATATTAATGAACCAACAGCTCTACCGTTAGCAGACTGAGCTAGAAGTTGTAATTTTAGGGTATGTAGGAGTTTTGAAAGAAGAAATAAAACAGCTATCAAGTGGACTCTTGTGTTTTCTTTCCTTTATTACATCCCTAGGTATTATGTAACCAGCCGGGTACATTTTCCTTAGTTTCATAGGTTTACAGGTTACAGTAGGTACCTAGGTACTATACTATAATATTATCCTCCATTCGTTTATTTTATATATTACTAGCGACCCGCCCCGGCTTCGCACGGGTTAACAAATTATACATAAACCTTCCTCTTGAATCACTCTATCTATTAAAAAATCCGCATCAAAATCCGTTGCGTAGTTTTAAAGATATGTATAATCATACAGACAGACAGACAGCGGGAAGCGACTTTGTTTTATACTATGTAGTGATTAGTGATGTGCAAAACCCCTTTATCTGAGAATTAAACATGAGCATGTTGAGTTTTAACTCTGCTTTCAGACATTTCTTTTATTAAGTACCTAGGTATATCATTACGCAGTACCTATTGAATAGGTATAAATAAACCCAAGCCGTCCTCTTGTCTTCTTGGCTTGTACTAGCAATATTATGAGATATACTTTCTTTATTAATAGAAATAAAGATAAGCTCAATTAGAAGACAATAACATGAATAGCTACCTACCATACCGTCACACTATCTCTTAAACCAAAGACGTCATTTACTATTTATCACAAAATTCTAATTAACTAATTTTTAGCCTCAGTAATTTGTGTGGGATAAAGTGCAACAAATTGCTGATTTAAGAACCCCTAAAAGGGCAAAACAAATTTAATTGGCATTAACTAAGTGGCAGTAGTTATCATTAAGAGTCCCCTGCATATCTGTCGCATTTAATAGGAAAAATACTTTACTTGAGTCTTTTTCGATTTAATATGGCAGCATATTTTCTCACGCTCAGCTGACTGCTTCTCTGAAGTGTCTTTTAGACTAATTAGACTAATGAGTACTAAAAGAACTTAATAACGTGTAAGGACAAGTAAAACTAGACTGTAAAAGAATGGAGTAAGGTACATTGTTGGTGGTTTCGAGATTGATGATATGCCAAGTCCTAAGTTGTTTGTATTAGGATACACTACACCTGCCGATTTGCCTGTAATATCTTATCATCTAACATGCTAATTTAATATAGGTAGTTATGATTATGATAATATAAGACAAGTACGTAGAAGCCTTTTCATGTATCACTACATTATAAAACAAAGTCGCTTCCCGCTGTCTGTCTGTCTGTATGCTTAGATCTTGAAAACTACGCAACGGATTTTGATGCGGTTTTTTTAAATAGATAGAGTGATTCAAGAGGAAGATTATGTGTAATTTGTTAACCCCTGCGAAGCCGGGGCGGGTCGCTAGTTTTTGTATATTCAGAACAAGCTTGTTCTATCAGCTCAAACCGAGAATTGGCAAGAAAAGGCGCAGGATCGGGAAATGTCGTTTCGGAGGTTGATACCCTCTTTGGGTAGCTGAGCCATATTAGTTAGTTAGATAGCTCCGCACAGATTTTGCATTAACAGAGTGTGGGAGCGTCACCGTACACGACAAATTTCTATAAGAATATGATGTTTATAGTTGCACTCCCACACTTTGCTACTCAATTAGCTTAGACAGACTCTAGCAAATGCCATATAACACGCTCTTTTACCAAAGAAGGTTATTTCTACAGTTTTAGTGCCATATCATGTTTATTGCCAAGTGTTATAGTCAGTAAAAAGGTCGAATCACTTTTATTACACTGACACGAAGATCAAACAAAGAAAACTCGTTAGACCGGTTGTGGTGCCGATTTGGCTCGATGTTAGTAAAATATGCAAACAAATTTGCGACGATTTTGACCCACTTTTACTAATGCGAGTATGAATCGGCGAGTCATTGTAAAGTCAAAGCAGCAAATTGTCAATATAGGTAATATCTACCCCTAACCTTATTTGAGGGAGACATTGGTAAGCCTATTTGTTCCAACATAATTTAAGACATGTAATACAATATAGGATTGGGCAACAACAAGACATTTGATGCCCGGAATTTACAAACTTCGATGTTCGCGGTAGACCCTCGGAAATCAAATTACTTACTTCACTGTAGGTTACAAAAATACAAGTATGGACATACATACCTCTAAAAGCTCGTATAGGAACTCCACGTAACTCGTTTTACACATTGCAAGGTAAAACTTAAATCGAAAAAATATTGACTTGTACAAGAACTCTTGAGAACTCGCAGAATCAATCTGGAATTTCGAATTAAATGTTTTGTTAATTTTCTTTTAAAAGATTCGTACAACGCGTTGCAACTTGACACCGACCGTCGGAAGAGTGGCAAAATTGCCCAATTTACCCACCTGAGCTTACGGGAGGTTATGCCTCACCCATATGCGCCTACGCAAGGCCTTATAAGGCCGCTAATCAGCTTGCCGAGTGGAACACGTTCGAATAAAGAAAATATTTACAGTTTTGACGGATTGATAGGCTTTAGGTGTGCGGTTTGTTAATCAATAATCTCTAAAGCGGAATGCGAAACGTCATAAATTTTACCCCTAAATAAAGTATCCTAGGAGTTTCCATGGACTACAGAAACCGCATGCCTCAAGAGAGTGACGTATGTTTAAAGAGAATGTTGTATATAAGACCATCATTAGAATCATTAGAATGAATGATTCCATTCCAACCATTGACGACAAAAAGTTCAAGGCGATTCGCAAAACTAAAGTGAAGACAAGTTATGCATCACCAAATTAGGTAGGTATGGAATGGATCACTAGTTGATAGTTTGATACAATAAGAGGAAAGCCTTCAACCTGTCCTGACACGTCTCCCAACAAGTTAGAACTCGGGGCAACGCGCACATTATCCAAACCATTAAAACATTTGACTAACATGTAAGGCTAAGGAAGTGTCCTTTCGTAATGATAGCTAAAAATAGTCTAGCTCTTAAAGTGAAAGACTTAAGGCTTTACCGAGAAGTCTTGAAGAGCCAACCGGTTTTTAAAGTAGGCTTGCAAAATCTTACCGTCTCGATGTTGGTAAACAAGAAAGGCTGTTTTAAACGCCGCATTGACTAAGACCAACCACTACAAGGCTTCTCTTCATTTCAGGTAGTTATTGTGGATATAGAGACTCCGGTATATTGGTTCTACTGATTTAAATTGATTGGTTAATAATTAGAATAGCTCAGGCAAAAAGAGCATTAAATTCTTGCTTCTATGCGTCGTTTCCCTTTCTTGCGGACTTAACGCCACGTTTAAAGGGGATTGCGACAATCTAATGTGGGTTTAAATTAGTTTTCTTTGTATGATCTTGTTCGCTAAAAGCTAGGTGACATAGGTGTAGGTACACACTGGTAAAATATATGTGGTAATAAAGATCTTTGGTTCGCTAAAATGAAACGCCTACCTGTTGTAACGGATTTCTCAACTTAATCTATAGGTAGGTATTATGCAAAAATTTACTTTGTTAACGATTCAACTGAAATATGTAAACTGTAGTCTTAAAAACCCATGTATAGTCCGTCAACCAAATCTTGTCAGTAGCAATGTAAAGCAAACTAAAGTAGGGCAACACTCAAAGAGCAGTATTGCGTTAAGAAAAGCAGCAATGTACATCGAACCAACAGATTTTTTTTTCCGCTGAGCGCGCCCTGCGTACGTCAATTCAAATTGTCACTCGCGGTTTATTGAAAAATATTGAAACATGGACGGGCAATTTAAAAGCGATGTTAAAACAATGTTAATTAAAATGATGAACAAATTTGAAGATATCAAAAACAACTGCTTATATTCTCTTTGTTCCCTATCTATGTCTTCTAAGTTTACTAAAATAAAATCATATCAAAATGCAGATAATTAGATAGTGCATATATTTGTTATTTACAATATAATATGCCACTTGTTAATGTAAATTAGTGTATTGTTCTAGATGAATATGACATACCTGTGTAATTTTTTTGATTGGTATATATTGTACAATATACATATTAAAAATAAAACAACTGATATTTAGGTGTTTATTTAATTTAAAGGTATTTACCTTTAAATTAAATAAACACCTAAATATCAGTTGTTTTATTTTTAATATGTATATTGTACAATATATACCAATATATTGTACAATTTAAAGGTATTTACCTTTAAATTAAATAAACACCTAAATATCAGTTGTTTTATTTTTAATATGTATATTGTACAATATATACCAATCAAAAAAATTACACAGGTATGTCATATTCATCCAGAACAATACACTAATTTACATTAACAAGTGGCATATTATATTGTAAATAACAAATATATGCACTATCTAATTATCTGCATTTTGATATGATTTTATTTATAAGATAAGGGTTATTAGATAAGGGTCACTTTTCGACTTGGTTGCGTTGTACACGTACATAAACCGCCATAGGTAAGTATTGTCTGAAAAGATACTACCTACTACGAACGCCTTATATTGGGCAAGATTTAATCCTGCAACAAACATGTATAGATTAGGTAGATATTGCGAAAGAACGGCGATATAATAATGGCTCTTAATACTGTTTAAAAGGTTTACCTTTGTAAATAGTCACAACTGATTGCTGAAAATATTTGACATGTGGGCCTATGGACGGTTTCCAGGACACAATTTATGGTCTTGTTGGATAGATTTAGGCATACGTTTTAATTTTATTTATGCATTTTAACCCTAAAACAAAAAAACTGAACATAATCTTAAAAGTTCGAAAGAGTTCTTCCAATACTTGTCATAACCTCAATTTTTAGTAATGTTTACCATCAACGAGCATGATTGTACATTGTAGGCCCCTTAGCTTTGCTTAATCTTATTTAATGTATTGGTATTTAATGGTGACAGCAGAAATATCTCTTGAAACAGAAACGATTCAGAATGAAAACCAAATGAAAACAAATAAGGTGACGGCTGTCATTCACGATCCACATTCCACAGATAAAACACAGATGACACGCGTTTTGGAATTATTTGAACACAGTGTTGCTAACCCGCGATTTTTCAAATTTGCCGCCTTTTACTACTGACAAGATTTGGTTGACGGACTTTAACTTTATATTGATATGATTAAGTCAGAAAAATATGCTTATGAATGACATCGAACGCTCTAAATAATAAACGTGGGACGATTTGTTGATATGTCATATATGGGAGACAATAAAAACTAAACGTAACAAGTGTACGGACAGACACTACTAAGCACATAATGAACGTATTGCAGTGTACGTAGTAGTGTGGTGCATTTATAAGAAAAAAACACTCGAATAAAAGGGTCTAATTTGAACAGAAGTACGCCATATGGACGCTGAGCAATTTGTCTAGAGCGTGATAATAAATCACGGTACTTACACACGTCAAAAAGTGCTTACGCATCTGTGGAACACGGTTAATAACACTAATGATAGACTGCCACGGGCCAACCGGCAATCAAACGACTATCAAACGAAAGCATGACGTTTTACTTTTTTAAATCGCCCCAGGCACGGATATGTTAAGTTTGAAAACAAAACAGTCGCGTGTATGGTTCGTGGGAAAATAATCTGGGTTGCCAGTTTCGCGAAATTGAAATTGTTGTGTTGGTAGATTAAAATGTTTTTGTTTTAATGTTGGTAGTCAAGGGCGTTGTCTACGGTCAATGAACACAATGGCGTGGCGGTGCGAATGCGACAGCGATTTGGCATAAAAAGTGGCGGATGTAATCAAATAAATGCGGGAGTTGGGTTTGATTTGTACATTTATGTGTCTACTGATAAATTTATTGTCAGTGCAAGGATTATAGGTAACAGCCATCCCTTCGATACTGAGATATTTAGAATTTAAAATTGTTAAAAATCATCATCAAATAGAATCCTCAAAGATTGGTTTCAATTTCAAGTAGTTACAAGTTGTTCCGTTGTCATCATGATATATAATATTATTTACTTAATATTAATTATTAATAAATTGCGTTAAATGTTTAGACATTTTTCCGAGTTAGTAGATAACCGTTATCCGTCATCATCGTATTTTAAACTTTAAGTACCTACCTACCTCTAACTTACGCAATAAATAAAAATATACCTTTGATTGACGATTTCAACGGAATCAATCTTTTTGCATAATGTATTTGGGATATTTGTTCCGAATGCGTCCCGTATACTTACCTACAATAAAATTAAACCGAGGTGCGTGTGTGCATAACAACACGATGACTAAACCAGTAATGACTAATGCCTATCGACGATTTTTATCCAGAAGATCTACAGGGTGGATTTTCTTTTTGGGTCAGTGAGGGCAGCTACCAGATCCCGTGCTGCTACGAGAAAACGGTCTTAGAAGACCTTCCATCGATTTCAAATTAATGAAGATTGGCGTTTACAGATTTTGGAAAAAACATACAGGGTGCAAGAAAAAGGTCATTTATGACAAACTTTTTTTTTGATGCCAATCGAACCCATTCCTATTGAGGATCAAAAGCTTGTATGGAACCAACAAAAAATTTCCGGCTAGAAAAGCCACAAATCGAGGAAAACAGTTCCCATACGATTTGTATGAAAATGATAACTTATTTTTCACATGCTATTTTTGTATGCCAATCGGTTCCATTCCTATCCAGTATCAATAGTTTCCTAGGGGTCAACTTACGGTAATGTATTAAAAAGCCACAAATTAATAAAAACTTTTTGCATACATTTACTATGGAGAAAATGTGAAATTTTATTCACAATTTTCTATGTCGCCCATCAGTCCTACAGCAGTGTCTTCATACAGTATTATGGTCCTTAAATGTAACAGGACTGATTGGCCAGATAGAAAAATGTGTATTAAATTTCACTTTTTTTCCATAGTAAATGTATGGAAAAAGTTTTCTTTAATTTGTGGCTTTTTAGTACATTACCGTAAGTTGACCCCAAAGAAACTATTGATACTGGATAGGAATGGACTCGATTGGCAAAAATGTCCTTTTTCTCGCACCCTGTATGTTTTTTCCAAAATCTGTAAAAGCCAATCTTCATTAATTTAAAATCGAGGGAAGGTCTTCTAAGACCGTTTTCTCGTAGCATCACGGGATCTGGTAGCTGCCCTCACTGACCCAAAAAGAAAATCCACCCTGTATATCTCCGAATAATGTTATTATTTATAAAGTCACTTTAAAATATGTTGGGACGGTATTAGTCGTCTTTTCCATCTGAGTAAAATAGGTATTAAATAATAATAAAATAGGTACTTTTATATGTATCACAGGTCCTAGGTAAGTGCTGCTTTACTTGTTTATTTTAACCTATAACTCATATAAGAAACGTATAACTCATAGGTGCTATGACGAGACATGGAGCTAAAAACTAACGTTAGAAAAAACGAATACTTAAGTTAACTATAATACTTATATAAGTACTGAAGCTTATTAGCTTCCATAATAATCCATACATAATAAAGTTATTTTCTCAAAAATGGACGGCAAAGTCGACGTTGCCGGTTAAAAAATAGGTCGCGAAGTGCATAGTTTATGGTCATTCAAAAAATTAAAAAGTTAAAAACATTGCAGTCTCGATTTCGGGACTGCAATGTCGCATACAAATTCCATTATTTAACGAGTTCCAAACTTTTTAAAACTTCAAATGGCCATATCAAATGAAGGCATAGGTCCCTTAAACAGCCAAACAGATGATCAGCACTTATTATTTATTATAAAGCCTCTAACAGACTATCGCACCGCACCGCGACCTTGGAGCGTCGCACCCATAAGTGAGAGCGAGAAAGAGATATCTGTTTCTCGCTCTCACTTATGGGTGCGACGCTCCAAGGTCGCGGTGCGGTGCGATAGTCTGTTACAGGCTTAATGTTGGTACCGCGACTATTTAGGTGTCTCAAATAGGTTGGCGTATTTTCACTTCTTTTTAGGGTTCCGTAGCCAAATGGCAAAAAACGGAACCCTTACAGATTCGTCATGTCTGTCTGTCTGTCTGTCCGTCTGTCCGTCTGTCCGTCTGTCTGTCCGTCCGTATGTCACAGCCACTTTTCTCCGAAACTATAAGAACTATACTGTTGAAACTTGGTAAGTAGATGTATTCTGTGAACCGCATTAAGATTTTCACACAAAAATAGAAAAAAAACAATACATTTTTGGGGTTCCCCATACTTCGAACTGAAACTCAAAAAATTTTTTTTCATCAAACCCATACGTGTGGGGTATCTATGGATAGGTCTTCAAAAATAATATTGAGATTTCTAATATCATTTTTTTCTAAACTGAATAGTTTGCGCGAGAGACACTTCCAAAGTGGTAAAATGTGTGTCCCCCCCCCTGTAACTTCTAAAATAAGAGAATGATAAAACTAAAAAAAATATATGATGTACATTACCATGTAAACTTCCACCGAAAATTGGTTTGAACGAGATCTAGTAAGTAGTTTTTTTTTTATACGTCATAAATCGCCTAAATACGGAACCCTTCATGGGCGAGTCCGACTCGCACTTGGCCGCTTTTTTTTTTAAAGGCGGCAAGCTAATTTTTTTAATGGTTGTATTTTTTTCTGTGAAAATTAATGGAAAATTAGAACGTTGCTTCTGTAAGTTCTGTAAAATATTTCTATTTCTTGCACCATTTTTGAGAAAAGCACTATATATGACTCGGCTGGAAGGCTACTTGCTGGCTTCGGATTCAATTAAACGGACTCCCAAGGTCGTCCGTTTAAAACGAATCCTCAGCCTGCAAGTAGCTACTTCCGAACCTCGACAATAATGTACTATATCGTAATCAGTTTAGGATCCAATAAGATAATGCTCTGGCGTAGAATCTTAGAATAAGATAAAGGTTAAGACGTTTCACTAAAAGCACTCTTGGTAAATGTGGACAAACCGGTGCATTACGACAGAATGTACCTTACCCACTATATACCCACTACTGCTAATGACAAATATTTGCGTAATGTGTGCATAAGTTGAATCCAAGAAAAGCTACATTTTGAAAAGAGCAGTAAATTTTCAAACCAGGAAAATAGTCCCTAACTATTTATAGTACTTTTGAGCACTCGGAAGACATCTTTGTGGTTTGATGTTTGAATGACACCATTGTTTTATCCTATCCACGTCTGTTTTTATGGAAATTCTCGGTAACTCAAGCGTAGCGTATCCAAACAGAAGAGCCATGACATTGAGAACTAAAAAACTAAACAATGAAGATATTTATTACTCGATTACTTGACCGTTAAATCGCAGCCCAAATTACCTTGACAATGAGACATATCTCAAACGTTTCAACATACTTAAAGAATAATGACGCGACAATTTCGTTCGCCTTCGAATTGATAAAATTCGACAATTTGAAGCGCTCGTTACGCATCAGGCATTCTCCCACGGATTAAATAAGAACTATAGGATCCACTAATGGATAGGTACTGGCAACATTGTAGAATATAATTTGTGTTTTATTATTGTTGTTAAAAAGTCTAAATTGGATTGTGACGTTACCGCAGGAGCGGCGAAGGAAGACGGAAATCAAGTGCGTAATGCGGTACGACTTTTAAATATTACCCGACATCCGGCCAACTGAGTGTCGCGGCCATATGGATAATCAGAACCCAGTTAAAAGATCGAAGACCTCGATCGATAAAAACACAATTTTTATATTGGATCGTTTGTGATCGCATCTCAAATATTCGACCGCCGTTTTCGTGCAGTCTTAATGAATTTTTACCATATTCACTTCTGTTTATCTAATCGGGCGAATAATAAGGGGGTTTTACAAATTTTATCGTTTTTAATTTCGATATTTGGAATAACTTTGTTTCCAAATATACTGTTTATCAGATTTTTCAGTTTGTTCCTAAGTAAGTAATAAGAATAACAAGTAATCTTACTCATCGACCAATTTTCTATAGATGGAAGTTTCACAGGTTATTTGCAGATCAGATCTTACTTGCATCCGAATTTTAATATTTATAATATATTTAAGGTGATGCGCCTAATGCAGCCTAACCATTCTAACCAACAATTAAGATATCAACCGCCTACACTGCACCATCATAAAAATTTTAATTAACCTAAATGGCCCTTCATCCCTAAAAGATATAATCGTGGAATAAGTATTGTTGTCATGCAACAAAATGTGGGTCCATCAGATAAATTACCAGTGATGCTTCCGTGTTCGGTCACAGTGAAGAGATCTAATGAAACGATAGTATTTAATAGCCCTAAATTAGATTAGCACTTAACTTGATAACATTACTGGAACAACTTTGATGTGAAAAGAACAGACACAACGAATGAGTCATAGACGTAGATGTGAGTCATTATGGACTAAATTCAAAGCACGTAATATTATTGAAGAAGACAAGCAAGTAAGAAGTAGAACTTGGCTTGACGCGTGTTGTAAATATAAAAAAAAATAATTAAAACAACTGATGATGTAAATTGACGACATACCTACCTATTGAGGTAGTGAAATAAACACATTTTTGTGATTTCTAAACTTTATCTGTTTCTATAATGGATGTTCGTTATTAGTACCCATAGGATCGATAAACCAACAAAAGTCTGACAACTTAAGCATTGTCATGTCCAATTAAGCTGCTCA
This sequence comes from Cydia amplana, assembly GCF_948474715.1. Taxonomy (NCBI): domain Eukaryota; kingdom Metazoa; phylum Arthropoda; class Insecta; order Lepidoptera; family Tortricidae; genus Cydia; species Cydia amplana. The sequence continues at coordinate 198,882 of NC_086074.1, read as the reverse complement.
ACTTAAGTAGCCGACGACTAATAGGATAAGTCTTCAGCCATTGGTTATTGACAGCCTATTAACTACTAAAGCTTCGATACCTTAATAATGTCTGCTCGAACACTAGGTAGCAATCAAATAGACAAGTTTAAACAGACTAACGTCTCACGGAATAATCACATTTGCGCACGTACGTTACTCTTTCACGCTCCAATCATGCTCCATTAACAATAAAGGCTTATGATTATTATAATCATTAACACGCCCTAGCAATTACACCTAACGATACAATAATTAAATCAATTTCGTCATTATCATCGGTTACTGATCCGAAGTCAAATGATGCCCTGTCAAGTATCATGTGATCGTTACAATCCTTTCCAGTGATTAAAAAGTTATAAATTTAAAAACTTGCATTGGGTTGGGACCACTAATTTAAGAAAAAAAGGTAACGTTTGACCACTTAAAGGTGATTTGAATTTTGTTCACTTTTTTGCTTGGAATGCTTTTGGTTCCCAAGACCCGTTATTAGTTTGAGGGTTTTGAACATAAAACCTATCAAAATAACAGTGGCATCGGAGAAGATCAACCTTAATGGGTTATATTAAATCAACGTACAATATTAAAAACTTTAGCTCTTCAAAACGACCCAAATCGTTATAAAATTATTTTTTAATTAAGCACAATATTACGTTCCAATCAGAAATCCATCTCAAGCCAGCTATACATTTACTTAAGTATATAAATATGCCCTCTATAAATAAGCATGCCCTCTTTTTTTATAAGGAATATCTATCAGTAAACAAATCACCAGATAAAGGCACGTTGGAAACATCACCCACTTCTGTACAAAACAAGATTGACATTGAAGTATGTTTACAACTTAAAGGTTACAAGGGGGAAGGCTCCCTTGGACTTGGATAATAAACAGTTGGGATACGAACCAGACTTCCGACTAGAAAGGGTTTTTGTTCCTGTATAAATAAACCTCAAGTACCTTTGACTCGCTTAATATGGCTCCATAAAAATTATAATCTAAACAAGGATGTTCTTGATTTTGTTTAGAATATTGTTTTTTACCTTATATTTAAAGCAACCTAGCCTATTGAAGATCAGATGCCTTCCGGATAGAAATTACATTTCAACAATAATATATCAATGATACAAGAGTGTATTTATGCGTTCACTTTGCAACTGCTAACTTTTTCAGGATTAAAACATTTTGACACAAAGCACATTCCTGAGTCCTGCGTGCATCACACATTTCGCGACCTATAATTTTTTGTAACAAATCAGAAAGGTTTTTAATTCGGAAACCATCTGCTCAGCTGATCGACAAGCATTGTTGATTCCTCTCGAACCAGGTACTAAATTTTTTTTTTTTTACCGTCAGCTGGTCTTTGGTGCGTGCGCCCAAATTTTATACATTTAAGCCATAGCATGGCCTTCCTTTCATTATGCCAACATCTGCTCCCGGCAGGTGCCATTTTGGAATGTCGAAATTCGAACTCTGTGTTTAAATTTTAGTGTTGCCACTGGACAATTATTTCAAGTAGGTACGCCTCTCAGCCTGTCGTAGGGTGTACTTATTGTCTTGTTTAATGCACCGCATTGTTATTAAGTGTGCTGAAGTACTTTCATCAATTAATAATCTTTATGATAGAAAAGCTGCTGGGCTTGTAATTTAACAACCAACATGAATAATATTTTTAAAGTACTTAGGTTTTTGTGTAGTCGTTGTAATATGTACTTGAATTAATTTATATGATAGAAAAGCTGCTAGGTTCTACAACTTAAATAATATTTTTAAAGTGTTTTTTATGTTGATTCTAGTTATTTGATTATCCTTAAACGGATGATGTATTGTCAAATGTTATCAGCTCCCGGCGATTCTAACCGTTTAACATCCTTTCTTTAGGAATAAATTCCGGAACCTTTTTTTATCATTTTTTTAATATCCGGCATGGAGAGGGTCACATTGATATCTTGACAAGGAATATCGGATATCGCATCCGTTACTCGCCGATGACATTTGATATCGTGAAGAGGCATTTTGTGTGTGCGATGATTTTTGCAAGGCTTGTTTGATAACTTTATATATAGCCATATAATAAGAATGTGAAGAAGCGCTGGTGGCCTAGCGGTAAGAGCGTGCGACTTGCAATCCGGAGGTCGCGGGTTCGAACCCCGGCTCGTACCAATGAGTTTTTCGGAACTTATGTACGAAATATCATTTGATATTTACCAGTCGCTTTTCGGTGAAGGAAAACATCGTGAGGAAACCGGACTAATCCCAAACGGGCCTAGTTTACCCTCTGGGTTGGAAGGTCAGATGGCAGTCGCTTTCGTAAAAACTAGTGCCCACGCCTATTACTGGGATTAGTTGCCAAGCGGACCCCAGGCTCCCATGAGCCGTGGCAAAATGCCGGGACAACGCGAGGAAGATTATTATAATAAGAATGTGATGATTATGAGGTCGCGTGAAAAGATAATCTTCAAAAATAAAGTTTACACAAATATTTCTCCGAGGTTGAAAAACTATCTTTTAAGAAAAAAGTAGGTATATGAAGAAGCGACAATGTTAAATTTAATTAGGTACTTACCTAAGAGTTCTAATTATGAAATAATTAATTACATTTTAAACATAGGTAAGTATGTAAAAGTTTCAAATGTTGAAACACAACTTGTCAGTCGGTAAGAACCAGGAAAATTATAGGTACTCATCCCTTTCTTTTGAGTGCTTAGTAACAGCGTAAGGCCGGATTTACACTTGTAAGTTTTACTTACGTAAGTAGGGACACAGCTATACCACAGAATGAGAGATGAATATCGTTATCTCATTCTAACAAATAGCTTTGTCCCTACTTACGTAAGTAAAACTTACAGGTGTAAAGGCGGCCTAACACAACGCATGGTATGATTCCCTCTATGTTTGAAAATAATGATACAGTCCTGTCCTGGGCCAAACTATGTATATATAGATGGTCAAGCAGATCCTGTCAGTAGAAAAAGGCGCGAAATACAAATTTTCTATGGGACGATATCCCTTCGCGCCTACATTTTTCAAATTTGCCGCCTTTTTCTACTGACAAGATCTGCTTGACCAGCTATAACTACATTGGTATTATTATATATCTACCTACTCTTTCTTCAAAAGAACATACTTATCACAAGAATAAAGCATAAAATAGTTGCCACCCGCAAAAAAGGTTCCGTTCAAAATCTCTATTATTTATGCCCTTTGTAAGAGTGGGTGTCGGGTTCCGCAACACTGACGAACAGCTGACGCCACAAAAAACACCCTTCCTCGTCTATGGTTCACTGCTCCATATTGTACGGCGGTAATTACATATGGGGAAGGTTAGCTCAAGTATTTGTCTTAATCGTGGTACTTTACTGGTAATCATTCTTCTATAAAAAAATGTATAGCAACTAATAATTGGTGTACAAATGGCGCAAGCAAAGAAAAGGATCATAAAGATGTATAGATACCTTATTTATGAAAATGCGTACAGTAGGCCGTTATGGGCAGATGATTATACGTTAATGATATCATAATCATAATTTACATTAGTTTGTAAGATTTAAGAGCATTGTTACATGAGCTGACCTACTAATTAACCCGTGGAGCGTCCCAAAATTACCGTAGTATGGAACTCCTATACTAGTTACTGGCACACGTGTCTTGTTAGGGCGCTCCACGGGTTAAGTTGTCTGAAATACCTAACTTAGTTTTTTGTTTGACAGGTAGGTATAAATTTATGAATAAAAACATTGGCTAAAATTCACTCTTATTTTATATTTATAACTCAGGGTACGTTACCAATGGATTATAGTTAACTAATATATTATTCAAATCTTCAATAAATCTTCATCAAATTCCATCTAAAAATCATTTATCAAACTTTAAAATCTTCACAAAAGACGGTTAAAAGCATAGACAAGCCAACCCAAAATCAACAAAGCACGACGTTCCATTTTCGAATCTACATAACTTTATGTTTCAAGTCATGTGTGCGCTCTGCGCTCCCACCGACCGCTTGCACATGGCACTATGGAATTTGACACGCAGATGTTTTGCCGACTAAATAAAATACCTAATAAATATGGCCGCTGCACTTTCTGTCTCAGCGTTAAAAAGTGTTGCCATGTCGGAAATAGAACATGTTTTACAGAGAATCGTAAATATGTGGAATAATACTTTATGATTTTATTCTCATGTTTATTAATTGTTTGTTTTACTGTAATGCATCATTAAACGTTTAATATACAGTTATTTTATAACTAGCTGTTGCCCGCGACTTCGTACGCGTGGATTTGTATATTGGTGGTTATATATTCTACATTAGCTTAGAACATTATGCAGCAAGAGATTGCGGTAGGACGGTTAATCATTTCTTAATTATTAATATTATACAACGCATGAGACTTGTCTTTCACAACCTACGAAGTTTCAAGCCCCTAACTGAATAAAATTGTCCTCGATGTAATCCCTCTAAACCCCCTTAGAAGATTTTCATGTCCTCTATTTAATAAAACCTACTACCTAACTACCTATTTACGAAGTTTCAAGTTCCTAGCTTTAAATAAAATTTGAACCCTATACAAACTTTCAAACCCTTTTTAACCATTTTAGGGGATGAATTTTTAAAAGTGAAATTATTTTTCTTGTATTCTAATAATATGCCTTTATACAACGATTCTAGTCCCGCACTCAAAAAAATGTTTGGCCTCCTCTGAAATTAGTTTTCTTCTCTTTTGATAAAATACATTTTTACGAAGTTTCAAGTATGTAGCTTTAAATATAATTTGAACCCTATACAAACTTTCAACCCCCTTTCGACCCTTTAATTAAGAGATGAATTTTTATAAACGCTGAAATTACTTTTCTCGTATTTTAATAATATACCATTTTACAAAGATTCAAGCCTCGCACTCACAAAAATGTTTGATCTCCATACAAAATTTTAACCCTTTTTCACCACCTTGAGGGATGAATTTTCGAAAACACTAAATAAGTTTTCTTCGTTTTTAATAAAATACCTTTTTACGAAGTCTCGAGTTCCTAGCTTAAAATATAATTTGAACCCCATACAAACTTTCAACCCCTTTTTAACCCTTTTAACCCTTAAATTGGCAAGACATAAAAGTTACAAATAATGTAGTTTTCACTGATAAAAGCGACTAGACATAGTCCAAGCTGCCCTGGAAAAATAGAAAAAAAATCCAGGTTTTTCAGATTTCCAGAAAACCTATGTACCACACGTGTCACAGTGCCAACTAACCAGTGAAATGACGTGTCTGGTGAATGTGCCATGTGTGTACCGTTGCCAAGAGCTTAGTAAAACAACAAATTAAAGAAAAATGCACTTTATTACTATGAAATCTTTATAAAAAATAAGTGTATTAAAACTCTACTTTTGGTGAAAAAGGCGAAAGCAATTCCTATTGTTTTTGTCGCCAACGACGGAACAGAGAGGCATTTTACATTTGATGTAATACACAAAGGTCCTGCCCTCCTTACAGTACCTACAACGCGACCTTGTTGTTACATTTTCAAGAAAATGACCTGCATTGTCGTAGCGGTTACTCTCTGTCGGTCTTTCTATCACGGCCTTGTGTATTAATTGTTTGTCTGGTAAGCTTCTTCCACTTTCATCAATAACTGCCCTTCCTGCTCTACACAAACTATCATACAGGTCAACATGCATAAGGTGTAGGAACCAAAGCCAAGATTTGTGCGCTCGTGTTAGTTTTAAGCACTGTCGACAAAGAAACACAACAATACTGTAATTCATGCCCAAAAATAAACAAAAATTCACAAAACGATGCAATTAATAAACAAAAGTATATTTCGGACAAGTTGGCGATGGAACTCGTAGTACCCGTTGTCTTTGGATCATGTAATTGGCAACGGTACTCCTGTGGTACATACAAATGTTTCGTTTGCCTGACTTTTGAATTAGGAAGGAAACAAGTGATCGTGTAATTATTCGTATAGATTAATATTTCTAAATGAAATTCCACACATGTCAAGTAAAATCAGCACACCAAAAACTTCAAAAAGTTAGTACAACTTACCGAAGGTGCCGGCAAGTGTTTCCTTCGCGAACTAATTTTGGCACTGACAGTTATATCTCAGTGTTAGTAGTGTTATTTATTATTTCTACTATAAACTATAACACAATTGACGAGTTGCCAGTAAACATTGTACAAACAAACCTTTAAATCAAGTTCAGTATTTTTTCAAAGTCAACGTGCCACGTGATTCACGTTGCCAATTTAAGGGTTAAAGGATGAATTTTTAAAAACGCTGAAATTAGTTTATTGCCCGTTTAAAATAATACCTTTTTACGAAGTTTCAAGTTCCTAGCTTAAAATAAAATTTGAACCCCATACAAACTTACAACCCCTTTTTAACCCTGTTAGGGGATGTTTTTTTTTACAAAACGCTGAAATAACTTTTCCTGTCTTCTAATAATATCCCCAAATAGAAAGATTCAAGTCGCGCGTTCGAAAAAATGTTTGATATCCATACAAACTTTCAACCCCTTTTTCACCACCTTAGGGGATGAATATTCAAAAACGCTGAAATTAGTTTTCTTGTATTTTAATAACATATTTTTACGAAGTTTCAAGTTCCTAGCTTAAAATAAAATTTGAACCCCATACAAACTTACAACCCCTTTTTAACCCTGTTAGGGGATGTTTTTTTTTTACAAAACGCTGAAATAACTTTTCCTGTCTTCTAATAATATCCCCAAATAGAAAGATTCAAGTCGCGCGTTCGAAAAAATGTTTGATATCCATACAAACTTTCAACCCCTTTTTCACCACCTTAGGGGATGAATATTCAAAAACGCTGAAATTAGTTTTCTTGTATTTTAATAACATATTTTTACGAAGTTTCAAGTTCCTAGCTTAAAATAAAATTTGAACTCCATACAAACTTTCAACCCCTTTTTAACCCTGTTAGGGGATGAATTTTACAAAACCCTGAAATAACTTTTCCTGTCTTCTAATAATATCCCCAAATACAAAGATTCAAGTCCCGCATTCTCAAAAATATTTGATCTCCGTACAAATTTTCAACCCCTTTTTTACCACCTTGGGGGATGAATTTTTAAAAACGCTGAAATTAGTTTTCATGTTTTTTAATTTAATACCTTTTTACGAAGTTTCAAGGTCCTAGCTTAAAATAAAATTTGCACCCCAGGACAAAGTTTCATCCCCTTTTTTACCCCCTTAGGGGTTGAATTACCTAAAACGTCGTAATTACTTTTTTTTTGTCATCGGCTATTATGCCTTTCTAAAAAGTTTCAAAGCATTTGTAATGGATTCAAACTTTCAACCCCCTTTTAACCCTGTTAGGGGATGAATTTTCAAAAACGCTGAAATTACTTTTCCCGTCTTATAATAATATCCCTATATACAAAGTTTCAAGTCTAACGCTCACAAAAATATTTGATCTCCATACAAACTTTCAACCCCTTTTTCACCACCTTGGGGGATGAATTTTCGAAAACGCAGAAATTATTTTTCTTGTTTTTTAATATAGTAATTTTTTACAAAGTTTCAAATTCCTAGCTTAAAATAAAACTTGCACCCCATACAACCTTTCATCCCCTTTTTAACCCCCTTAGGGGTTGAATTTTTCAAAATCGCTTCTTATCTCTTGTACACTTCATAAATTCAACCTAGTGTGCAAATTTCAACTTTCTAGCTTTTGTAGTTTCGGCTCTGCGTTGATGAATCAGTCAGTCAGTCAGTCAGTCAGGACACTTGCATTTATATATATATATAGAAGACAGTGTAAGTGTGTGTTATGCTTTTATTATTTCGTTTAGAAAACTTCTATGATTTCGTTTAGTAGCACATAGTGACCAGAATCTTTTGCTTTCCAATGTAACTCGATAAGAGGTTATACATAGTCGTGTAAATTTTTTTAATGATGCTAAGGGGTCATCCATTAATTACATCACACGTTTATGGGGGGGCGGGGGTCAAGAAAATGTGACATGTTTTGATAGGGGGAGGGGGGAGTCACAAACTTTGTGACGTCACTTTAACTTATTTAAAATACTTAATTCGCTGTACAGTTAAATAACAAATTTTTGGAAAGATAATCATTTTTATTCGTTTAATTGTCTTTCCTAATCAGTTTTGGGATATAAAATTGCTAATATTTCTTTTTTCAAAAACTTACTAATATTATTCTTATTTGTTGAAACTAAGAAATATACTAATAACCTTAACTATAAATACAACTAAACCTACACATAAAAACTAATCAAACAACCCACCCCGCATCGCCCCCGATGCAAAGGTGCCCATCACGCTTGCTGCGTTTCCGCGTTGAACCGCGATGGACAACCTCTGCGCCAGGAATGACCCGGAGCGGGGCTCGAGACCTCTCTCCCGCAAGCGACGCCCCAGCTCCCCGAGAAAGGTTTTCGCCTCCGCGCACCAGCACCCAGATGTCTCCACAGCCAGGGGAACGAACAAGTAATTCGTTAGCCCCGAATACTTGTCCCTCTTTAGGGACGCCGCCTGCTCAGCGGCTGCTCCTGCCGACCGCACAGTGCGGTATTTTTCAAAAATATTTTGGTAAAATATTAATAATAGGTACATTGTACAACCTACTTCATTCGATTTGCCGATTTCTTTGAAAAAATGTGACGTCACACGAGGGGGGAGGGGTCAAAAAACCTAGAATTTCGTGTGATGTAATTAATGGATGACCCCTAAGTATATAGGTACCTACTTATAAGAAAAAAGTTCTCGCTTTGAAGTATTAAAAATATGTCAAAGCTTTAAAACAAAACTAATGTTTCTGTTAGCAGAGGCTAAGGTCCATTAAAAAATTAAAACCATATTTTATCAAGTTCGTGAATGTCTCATCTAGTTGGCATAATGTGAATCACGGCATAGCCATTTGACCGATTAAAAGAAAGTGCCTTGGATTCATATCCATTAACGACGCGTGCTTTACTCATAATGTATTGAAGATTTGACATGTCGTTTAGAATGTTGCCTGTTGTAGAAAAAAAACATTAAAGGGCTTTGACACACTCAATATTAAAATATTATAAAACTTATGAATAAAATTCAAATGGAAAGCAGTGTTTAGAAACGGATTTGAGCTAGCATTACATGGGTTTAAATTTGTCCTACTAATATTATAAACAAGGTAACTCTGTCTACCTCGTGGAAGCACATAGGATTCTTACTGACATACATAGAATTACGAGTACCTTTTAATATTGACATTTGAATTACCCATATAGGAACTCTAACACGTGAAAGCTACCTGTATAATATCGCAGAATGTCAGTGAATGTACCTACATATTATCGAGGAACGTTGCCTTTCCCAGCCGGGGGTTTAACGGCAGCATTATGGCAATCAAATGCATTCCACGATAAAGGCATTCGCCAGGTTATGGGACACACCGTGCACCGAGCATCTGCTTATGAAGCTTTGCGTAACAAACTAGTTCTGTAATTTTAAAACAAAAGGTACTTTCTTTCAGTAATGTACAAGGCGCTACTGCTATAAAAGTTTGTTCGAAATTAACAACCGACAATTTGCTGTGGTGATCAACGAACGATCTTTAACTTCAAAATATTACATTTATTTAATGCGTTATGTTATTTCGATTGGTATAAAGAAGTAACTTTAAATGTCCTTTACGATTTACGCAATTTGTCTCTACTATTATTCTGGATTTGTTTGTTGACGAAACATTGACAAACCGCACCGTACCTGCACCGAGCATTTTCATATATTGCGAATATTATGTATATCGTTTTTCTTGCGTCAAACTTAGGCCTATTGTTGTAAAGGACTATTAACTTTTAATGTCCGTTACGTCACTTGCGTTAATAGGAATAATTTTTGTTTGATTGCTGAAACTGACAAACATATTACAAAGAAAAGAAAACACTACTTGAAAAAAATGTCTTAAAAACGGACATATTGCAGTTTAACTAAACTGAAATTATTATGTCGTTAATTATAGCATACCGAAGCATTTTTGTTATAAAGTAGATAACAGAATAAGAAGAATTTTAAGGCTGGCATTCGAGTCAAGTTCAATGTACTTGCACAGCGACCTTTACAACTTTGTCGTCAATAACTGAAACGTTAAACAACTTTTTAAATTTAACTTTTTTAATTCGTTGTAGCACCGGTGTGCTATAAATCCGGAATGGCGGATTATTGATGGCTTTCTTTTACGGCTTCAGTTTTATAGTTCTTATTTACGGTGTCATTTACTGTCACGAACCTTGACAAGTTAATGTAGTGCCCTGGATGATTGTTAATACTTAGTATTTTTGTAAAATAACCGCTCAAAAGTTCAAAACCAATCTCAATATATCAGCTCAAAAGCGAGAGTGACAACTTTTTAAACTCATTAAACGACTTCATGCAAAAAGTCGTAAGGGACCAAATTACTTTTAGAGCCCTTAAAAAACTTTATTAGTTTGATGGTATCTTAAGATTTTACTTTAGGTACTTGCTTCTAGGTATTTATTTAGGTATGTAATATAAGAGGGGATAATTTAGACTTAAATAAATTCGATTAAGTTCTCAATAGGTATATAATCGATTTATTCATCATTCACTGGCTGAGTTTCTTGTTTAGAGGATGACATGGTATTTTTTTGGTAAACATTCATCTTTTCTTTAATTGAGTAGGTACATATATGTATAATTAACGAAAGTATAAACAATGTTTTTATTATTGAGATTAATGGAATTCATGATCGTCATTAAAGTCATTCGATTAAAAGTTTACAACATATCGTTCAAATAATTCATTCTCAAGTTTAAAATAGATTAGCAACATTATGCAAAAGTTTAAACGGCAACACTTTATTTAGTGTTTTATTGTGGAAATTACAACACAACGGGAGTGTTTAGACAAGGGAAAGTGAATTATGTTATGTTATCTAAAATCTTCGTAATTAGTGATTCAATGGCTACAACGGCGTTATCTGTTGTACAATGAAAGTTACGTTCATTGTTTTATTCTACATTAAAAATTGCGTAAATTATAGTGATTACCATTGGTATTTACGTGTGCACTAGATGACTATATTGACTATCTAATTAAGAAGTACATACATATATTATCGCGGATACTCTGGGCAATCAAAATAAAGTTTTATAAACATATTTACTATGTCAACATAAAAACAGCATATGTAAGCAACATAAGTATCTATATGAGTATATTTTGTGAAGTAGCGATAAAACGGCATCCTGCTACCTAGCAAATAAATACTTTTTTTACTTGTCTTGTATTTCATATTTTCGAAGGTGTAACTTTTCCCCTCAAATCGACGTAAAGGACACCAAAATGTATCGGTATATGGACTTGTGGACTTTTAAGTTTTAAGTAGATACCTAACCTTTTAAAGTGAAGTGATGGCTGTTACTGTTAGGTAGGTTATTTCTTTAGAGTAAGAGCTTTCTAGCCAAGTATGTACAAAATTTCATATCCCAGCAAAAGGCCTGAAACATTTAGAAAGGTGTCTCCAGCGGTGAAAGTCATGTGCTTGCAAAAACTCGCATCTCAGCGGCCTTGCCAAGGTAACTGCAAGGGGGGCATAACGGTTACACCGGCCCCCGCATACCACGACACTCCATCACCATCGTTACTTAACACCAACACGTTATCCAACGCCTGTTTGACAAGGTACACCAAGCGAAGCATTGAACACACACGGCATTCTATAACGCATGAATAGATTTAGTCGGACCTGTTCCGGATTTACTTCCTTTATGGATTGCTTCGCAAATATGGAATGCATATTCGGATTTGAGACACGTAGCAAACCTTTTCGGGATGTGGATCTAACTGTGCCACAACCTTAAAGGATGTATAAATAAATAACTTGTTTATTAGACAGTTGCTATGTGCTAAGACTTTAAAGTCCCATTGATGCTACTTGGATATAAAACTGTCGAAATAGAATTGTGTCACCAATAAAAAATGTACATTCCAATTGAATTCGAACCCTAATGATGAGTCTTTTTGCAAACGTCAGAATACCTTGACGTAAACAATTGCGTTACTCCAGTAATGCACTGTGATGTCGCCATGTGAAGAGTTAATGAGCCTGGGCATCATCATCACAAATTAAGGTGAAGGATAGCACAACACGTCGTTGGAATGTTGGCACGTTCTAAACTACATTGATAAGTGAACTTGATACTAAAGCCTTGTTTGGATGACGTAAAGGACATTTTTAGCAATATTAATCGATTATGGTGTAAGAGTCGTAGGTATTATCAAATTTTTCGCATATCGTTGGGCAATTATTGCTCAAAAAAATACCTTTGCAAGTAATTTCAAAACTTTTCATCGAATATGGTTAATCTTTACTACTTAATTTCTGTATGACCTTTAAGTTTAAACATATTTTTATAAATAATATAAGTGTGAATGTGAAGTAAATTTTATAACTGAATTATTAAAATGTAAGTCATAAAAACAATAAACAAAAAAGTTTTAAGTCATCAAATTCGAATGCAAGCGTGCAACGTGCCTATTTAGATGCAAAATGCATCGCATCGCAATCTTACTGAAAATTCTAGGAGGGTGAACGGTAGGTATAGTAATCACTTACGATTTGGCTGATCTCCGTGATGGGGATAGGGGAAACTGTTTTATCCGATCCCTGGGGGAGCGAGGAGGCGCTCGGAGTCGGGGACACTCCAGGGGAGCCCGGCTGCACGTTGACCACACTCTCCTTGGAGGTGCGGTTGGGAGACAGCCTCGCCGGGAAGCTGAGGGTCTTCGTCCACTGAGACAGAGAACGCACCATGTTGGCTGTCCATGAACACTGCACTTCACAACGCGTCACGTTCGCCCGGCGCGGGGGTCGGCGGCCGAATGCCGGATACTACAACAGCCTGCAAGTTGCGACCCGACTGGAGGGGCGCGCTGCGTCCGACAGGCCGTATGTCCAATGCATCACAGCAGCACTTACGTCATTGTGTAGGGTGTAAGTGCACGTGTGTGCGTCGGTGCAAGCCATGCAGTGCAGTCTTTTGTTTATTGATATGCGTTCGCGTTTAGTCTGAGTTTAATTGGTACGGTAAAGTTCAGAGCTAATAAGGAATTCGATTTCTAGCGTTTTTATGACACCTTGGATAGTTATAGCCTATTGCGCATGGTGTAAATTATATGATGCATTATCAAATAATTCTATGTAAGTGCCTGTAGAGTCAGACCAAGAAAAGTCTGCAGCGATTTTGATAGCCCACGCAGTGAAAGTGTCATTTTAAACGTCAAACTTCTATGAATTTATGACGTGTAAATAACACTTGCACTGCGTGGGTTATCAAAATCGCTGCAGACTTTTCTTGGTCTAACTCTAGTAAGTTTATACATTTTTGTAACAAAGTTTTTTTGCCATTAGGTACTTGATGAAGGCATCAAGCTAAGAAATATAACTTTGATATTATTTGATAAGTATACGTACGTGGTATAGTATAATACGTTTTCTGCCCACTGAAAATAATAATAAAAAATTACAGGATTTATAAGTTTGGTATTTTGTTTTTATATTTCATTAACAGAAAATAAGTCAAGTAGGGTTTGTTTGAGGTTCACTTTGAGTTAATACGTAGTTATACTTACCTACCTAGGTATAGGTATGTATATTATCAATGTACAATATGATAGCTAGTACGTGGGTCATACTAAAAGTTTCTGGATTCTGATATATGAGAAAACTTATTTTTTCTAAGTGGCCAGTCCAGGAATTTTCAGTATGACCTAAGTATATTAGCTACACCTGAACATATTGACTTCATTTTATAAATTTGTAAAATGAAGAAATACAGACAATTTTAATATTTTGTGTGTAAACTGATGAACTTGTAGAACATATGTGTGTGTATTTAGTTACATATTTATTAAGTTTTATGCCCGACATGTGGTGAAGTAAACCTCTGTCCGGCAGCTGCTGGCGGAACGAAACAATAACCAATATAACTGGCCGCATAGATCCCCCACGACTGTAAATGACGTAAGGGACATTATAACATCGTATACGTCGCAATTAGCTCCTTAAAAAACAGTTCCATAATATTTCTTGACATTTATCATGCCAGTCGTGCCGTGGATGGTGTATTTTGTACCTATAGAATTTTATAGAACAGTAATTAATACATAAATTACGTAATTAATCATCTGCTATAGGTACCTACCTATAGGTAGGTATATAATTGTATTTTCTAATATAAAACATTGTAATTTGAGGTAAATAAATAAGAGTTCTTACCTAACCTACTAGTACATATACGTATTTTTATAAGTAAAGACTGAAGATATTATTTTCTTATAAGTGAAAGCCTTGAATCTTCACACTCCTTGTAAGCAAACCGTCAATATTAAACTACCTAACAAACAATCAAACATGCGACCTAGTTATCAGTCTACCTGCATTAAAATTCAACAAATTCATCGTGACTTTGAAGCCCAACCTCTAATAATATCGATTTGCTCTTAGTATTATGATGGATAATTACATGTCACTTACAACATTTGGTCCTTACACCATTTGGCTTCGACCCACATCTCGGGAATTAGCGACGGCCGTAAAGGTTCGAAATAACACTCATTACGACGGGGTGGCACCCTTGGACTCAGTTTTAAACTTGGACATTTTGAATTTAAACGGTCAATGTATGTATTAATAACTCGGCTCAACGGTGGAGCTGGCTGTTATTAACATTGCATTGTATTGGACGTAGCATTATAGTATATTAAAAAAATTACGTAAGGGACCATAGTAGTTTAATGTCATTTGCATTGATTTGTTTTAAAAAAGCTTAGGCTTTGTATAGATTGTATTATATGTATATTATACTAGCGAAATAATTGATAAAATAAAAAATAATTAAAACTACAATTGCAACAAAGTATGTACTTTGTTGCAATTGTAGTTTTAATTACTTTTTATTGTATTCCGAAAAGATAAAATTATTATATATGGTGTAATATAAAAACAGTTTTTGCGTAAATTATTGGAAATCATGAAGCTACTGAGTTAGGTTTACTTATTTTTAATGTTTAAGCATCTGATTGGAATTCAGTATTCAGTAATTTATTTCCTTATTTAATTCGCACAAGGTTCTAAGTTATCACTAATTCTGATTATCACATCATAAGCTTAATAATTACACAAAATATAAAAATGGCGCAAGGAGAAAATCAATTTCGCTCATTACTTTATTGGTATTGTAATATTTTTAAAAGGCAACTTTTATACTGTGCTAAATGTTGCCCCCCGGACACGGATCTTTGCACTCGCACTCGCTCAGGCCACCGAGGCAACGCGCACGTGCGCGCGCAGCTGCCGCCCGCAGCGCAAAGGAAACCACTAAAAAATTTAAGCTTTTTTGAGGTTTAGAAGAGATCTTATAGCTGTTTCCTTTGGTAAGAGCTCTTCTTGAAAGTAGCTTTAGTGGCAAACGACACAACTTGAAAAGCCCTGTGGACATTATTATAATTACTTAGATGTAAATGTATACCAAATAACAACTAACGTCATCGCTTTTGTTTGCTAAAACATTAATACGAATAATGAAAAAAAAACACAACGGGTTGCACTCCGGGAGTGCCGACAGAAGTGAAAACTCAATGACTAACTAGTCCAAAATGTCTGCAGCACTATGTATAATTGACCCATCCTCCTTTATATTGAAAAACTTTAGTTCCGAAATTGATGGTCAGTGAGCTTGTTTAAAATTCGAAATTCAAATTTGTAGCGTAAATTGTTTAAAAATCGAATAGAAATTGTAAAGTTACCTTGCAGACCTCGCATCTAAATATATTTGGTCATGATACTTTGAGTTTTATTCACCAGTACTAGAGTTCACTTTTATTAGCGATTTCATCAAGATGTAGCTTTATTGAATTATGTCATTGAGTTTTTTTTTATTGATTTAAATGCCATCTAAATGAGTGGCCATCTAAACCTTACGGTCACGTGATCGCCTTACGCTGTCTCGAGTTTATCATTTTTTCCCCACCTCAAAAAGTGCCCAGCGCCGCTAAAGAAGTTTTCACTTCAAAAAGTAATATAGGTATTATCAGAGCAAACCCACGCTTTAGCAATAAAATAAGCAAACAAAATAAGGCTAATCACATCTTAATAGTTATATTTGTTTTTACAATAATGTTTAGAATATTATACAAAGAATCAATGTTTAAAACAAAATCAGATTCAGAATTCGCTGGTGGAAATTGGAAATTGGTAATTGCTGCCCCTTTAGCACACTTATGTGAGTATTAAACTAGGTATACATACTATGTATTAGTAATCTGGCAAACGATGTATGTAACTAAACACAAAATATTACATAATCAGACAATACGTTATAATGAAAATAGCATAAACGTCGAAAATTGCGCTTTACATCCCCATATCTCTCGCCACGGGAGCCCAGATACAATCTTAACAGGCAAACCTTCCTAATTACTTACTCCCCTGATGCAACTGCAAGGGACCTTCGAGAACAAAGGAGCCCGAGTGCCCGGCTCGGGGGTCCGACGCGACGAAGGGGTAGCGACCCCTTTTTGTTTGAAGATGCTCTGTGTGTTATTATAGGTTAGGCATGTTGGACGCAGCGTAAAGTATCTTAGAGAATTTTTCAATGACGTATAAAAGAGTGGACACGGCATATTGTTCTATACATGCAATCAGTTATACAAATACCAAGCATTTCGATGCAGAATAAGTAAAAATTATGTTGTCACTTTCTAACCAATATATTTTCCCTTATGTGGAAAAGGATAACAATACTTCAGTGCGTTCTGCTATGGCAACATTTTTCATTTGATGGTCACGTGACATGCCTACTGTGGCCGGTCCGCCATATTCAGTTCACGTTTTCCAAGGTACATGAACCGTCAAAGTGATCTGTTATTAAAATAAAATATTGGATATTCGGAAATTTTGCGAATATTTCTGTTTAATAATGTGGTGTAGTGGTTAAGGACAAGAAAGGACATAATGCCTAAGTGCAGTTTTGTTGGATGTGGCTCAAGAAAAAAGGAAAACCGGAAAAGTTTGTCGTTGCACCGGTATGTTTACATTTTAACTGAAATATTTGTTATTTCATAGATGACTGCCTTCTTATGGTGTGTGTTTAGTTAATAACTAGCCAATAAATACTATTTGCGATATATTGGAATAAATTAAGGATTTATTTTCGATATTTTCGTACTATAGAAATTAGTACATTTGACAGTTAGTGATGTGCTTTTATATCGAATTTAAGAAAAGTTTGGGGAAGAATCGTAACATGTATTTGAAAGATTTTGTATGTAAATTTATATTTTCAATTAATTAGCAAAAATTTGACCAATCTCATTTTACGACGGACGATATCCCTTCGCGCCTACATTTTTCTAATTTGCCGCCTTTTTCTACTGTCAAGATCTGGTTGACCAAGTATATATGTATATACTTAAAACCTGTCTCCTGAAAGCGGTTGTACTGAGGGAAAGTAAGTAATCATATATTATATAATATTTTTGTTTTTTCAGGTTACCGAAATCTGAACTGAATGTACGAGAAAAAAATGGTTAGATACCATTGGAACAGAAAATATAAGGCAAAACACAAACACTTGCTGATAAAAAGTGTAATTCAAACTTATCTTGATGTACGTTTCCAATATTATAGAAAAAAACAAACGGAAAAAGAATCTTTCTGGAACTACCTGAACAAAGTTGTATTATTCCGAATCAGAAATGAATAAAGAATATTTTTGTGTATGAATGTTGTTTTATTCTACATAGGAAGAATAATCTTCTTATGTTATATTTAACTAATAACGGTACCCTAGTTCACAATAGCGCTAATTATAAATGGTCAAGCAGATCTTGTCAGTAAAAAAAGGCGGCAAATTTCAAAAATGTAGGCGCGAAGGGATATCGTCCCATAGAAAATTTGAATTTTGCGCCTTTTTCTACCGACAAGACTTGCCTGACTATCTATGCATTTATATTATTAATTAAATTGCAACTTTGTGATATCTGCACTATCGTCTTAATTAATCGTAATTAGTACGATTATGAACTAGAGTAGGTATCGATAATGCAAACGGCCGTCATAAGACTCATAAGCCAACAAATAGCGTTCTCTCAATTATATGTTATCTTAAGTTACACGCCAACATCAACATTTTTTCTGCTTTGCCTTAAGGCAGGCATAGGGCTTAAGGTGGACTGGTAGAGAATGTCATAAGACGTATAAAGTCCGCCTTTTGTACATTATGTTTTTCTTCTCTTTAAGTGGATCTAATAGGTTTATGTGTTTAAAATGATGACAACTTAGTTTATCGATATCCTTGTCAAATATCAACTTGTCTGCCCAGCACTACAGACCGCCATGTTCAGTTCTTGGCAATATGGCGTCGGCCACACTTTTTTTGTAGGTATGTCGCTTCCATATGATTCTTTTTTCATTGGAATTTTTCGTTAATGACGTATATACTTAAATAATGTACTCATTAGTATTTGTCACAAATCAAGTTAACTGATATATGTATTTTAAGTGGCCTGTTATTTATGCAAAATTGATATAGGTACCTACGTTACAAATTACCTATTACACATGTTATCGTATGTTACAATGCATGAATGTAACAATGTTTAACATCAATACTATCAAAAGGAAAATAAAATTGCGAATACATTTTTAGTAAATACATATGTAAAAAAAAATTACCCATGTAAAAATAATTTCACAGTATTTATTTGAGGCATGATTGTCATGTATTGTTTGTTACCTATTGTGGCTATTGAACAATTGAATACACGCATTTTATTATTTTATTACCTTAACACGAAATGGACCCACATATTGCTACCCTACTCATTGCAGTTGCACTATCCTATTGTTTTGAAATCCTACATCATATTCCTAATTATGTTCCATCCTAACTCTCCCATATCCCCCTACCCTACCATCCAAAACAGTACTGCTTGTCAGTAGCACCTTGTCACATTAACTAATCTGTTGCAACGAAACTGTCTTAGTTCATTATTGTACTAACAACAACTTTCGACATTGACCTTTGATAGATCGTATATCATTGCAACAAGGCTCACGAATCGTCTGTGAAAAGTGACAATGGCACATACGACAAAGGGCTAAAAACTCGTACTTTGTCGCCGACTACACGAGATTAGTCTTACGTCAAAAGCGTTGTAGCCGAAATGAGGGACTATTTCTGGGCCCATAAATTATAGAGGCAAAGCGTAAAATGCCGCGTCTGTTGTCTATGGGATAATTATTGGAGGTTCCTGATTGATTTGGATGTCATAGGTTAATTTAGTATACAACCGTTTTGTAAAGATAATTACTTATTTTTTTGTTTGTGCTTTTCTGTAAAAGGGCCATGGGCAACTTTGTATGGAGCTTGGACCCAACGCCAACAGAAATGAGAGTAAGGTCATTAGATACGTATTTCTATGTACTTCATTTTGTTCTATGGGCACCAAGCGGAATTCCATTGCAGAACTGAGATATTGGTATTTTTGCCAAAATGTCGTCACCCTTATTACCTAGGAATTAGAGAGACTTATTACAGAAATCTATGTCATCTACACTAAAATTCGCTAGTGATGTCCTTTACAACAATCTGACAACTGTCCCTTACACTAATTTGAAACTGCGTAGTATCATCATATAGATACATTATACCTACTCTGCATTTTTTTATAAATACATACTTATACAATTATAGATACACCGTCTGGTGAAGTGAAACCCTTACCTTATAAAAAAAATGTTAATTGTTTAAATAGAGGGAATACTCTCTATCTGCAACTTATACAAATACATATTACATGTTTTGGAGTTCGAGGCATTTATTCATTATTTATTTTTTCAAGGGCTTGTCCCGATTATTATTATTATGTATTACAAACACAAGGTCATAGTAATTTGTCTCGGTTATTTTTCGCCATTGACATGATACTATACTACATATTACCTATTGTTAAACATAATTTAGTTGTTATAATTTTATAACTGTGAGAACAGTCATAAAGCATAGTACAGCTTGTTATGACTAATTATTTTGTAATTGCTAACGGTAAAATGCTATGGACGCTAAAAACATAATGATTCATTAAAAAAACATATTAATAATCCAGGAGAAGTATATATATCTATATGTACGATGAGAGACCATCAGCATATTTCCTAATCAGATTTCAGGGTAATTTTTCAGTTCTCTTAAAATGTTACGTAATTTTACACAGAAAATTCGCAAATTTAAGCTATTCCAAATATTATAAATTTAATGTAGGTACGTACTTAGGTAGGTATACTTTGGTAAAAGTCGTCAAATTAATTATTTCTCTTGAGTAGTATTTCCTAGTAGCCCTAGTACTAGGAGTCCTAGTATTACTAGGGCTAAAATGTCATTCAATAGAACTTGCTAGCTATGTAAACAAACCGCCATACTAAAATTGACACTGAATGTCAAATTACTAGTAACTTTTGTTTACATAGTTAGCAAGTTCTATTGAATGACACTTTACAATGATTACTACCTAATTTACCATGGAAATTATTAAGTAGGTACATATGACACAACTTTAAAAACACTTCAAATGAGTTTGAAACAAACATTCGCATTCAATCTTCCCTTGTTCAGTCGAATATTAAATTTTATTAAGGAAAAATCTCGAAGGAAAAAACAGAATGCCATTAGGATATTGGTCTAAGGACGAATTCCCAACAGTCATTTAGAAGAGCTAAGGGAAAACAACTGAAATAAGTACTTCAAGTAATTAACTAATGACAAATTAACAAATGATCTTGCGGCTTTTTACTTCCAATATTTTTTGAACTGGTATTTTTTATCCGATTTTCAACTCTATTTCTTCACAGTCCAAACTTTTCGAAGTTGTTTATAACAAATATAAAGAGCCCTCGATAAGGATAAGGGTATTAACACTTTATTGCACTTAACGAGGGTTAAAAATAATATCCGGTCTTCTTAACAATAGAAAATAATAACCAATTTATCCTTAAAACAATTAGTAACGAAACAATTGAACAATCATTTATCAAAAAGTCATAGAAACCATTAACATTTTATTCAATTTTAAATCTTTATGTAATTTTACTAAGGTCGATAATATAATAAATAGAAATTGTAGTCAATTTATTTTAAAATTGGTGTGAGTATGGGGGTAACATGGGACTGCACACGTGTTTTTTTTTAATTATCCTGGGCTATGCCGTTAATGTGACAGCCGATAAATTCAGGAAAACAATAAAATTAATGCTTTGTGGGAAAAGCAAATATTGTTAGGGGAGATATGTATTAGATGTCGACGATGTATGGTAAGTGTGTCTATTATTGTACAGTGGTAGATAAGCATCATCATAAACTTAACAACAAAAAAAAGAATAACTAAAATATGTTCATGCGCGATTTATTGTTAAACGGATTTAAGTTCTACCTATTCTAATTTGACATGTGAAATTTGATCAATTATCATACAATTATTCAATGTTAGTATGTCTCACAACAGTTTAAATTCGATCATAAAATTCATAAAATACTTACTAAAATTGCGGAAATACTTAAATTCAATAGCAAAAGACCTAATAGAAAAGCTTGATCAGACTGAACCAAAAATGGGGGTTTCGTACTTTCATACAATATAAAAAAAAACCTGAGCGAAAAAAACTTTCTGTATGACGATATTTTAATTTAAAAAAATCTTATTTTGTTACAATGCTCCAAAGGAAATAGACCACCTTTTACCACACATACAAGATATGTAAAAAAATTACGCTATTACATTAACTCGAATATCGTTACAAAAATATTACAAAATAATTGCGGATTTCACATTTTTAGGGTTCCGTAGCCAAATGGCAAAAAACGGAACCCTTATAGATTCGTCATGTCTGTCTGTCTGTCTGTCTGTCTGTCCGTCTGTCCGTCTGTCTGTCCGTCCGTATGTCACAGCCACTTTTCTCCGAAACTATAAGAACTATACTGTTGAAACTTGGTAAGTAGATGTATTCTGTGAACCGCATTAAGATTTTCACACAAAAATAGAAAAAAAACAATAAATTTTTGGGGTTCCCCATACTTCGAACTGAAACTCAAAATTTTTTTTTTCATCAAACCCATACGTGTGGGGTATCTATGGATAGGTCTTCAAAAATGATATTGAGGTTTCTAATATCATTTTTTTCTAAACTGAATAGTTTGCGCGAGAGACACTTCCAAAGTGGTAAAATGTGTGTCCCCCCCCCCTGTAACTTCTAAAATAAGAGAATGATAAAACTAAAAAAAATATATGATGTACATTACCATGTAAACTTCCACCGAAAATTGGTTTGAACGAGATCTAGTAAGTAGTTTTTTTTTTATACGTCTTAAATCGCCTAAATACGGAACCCTTCATGGGCGAGTCCGACTCGCACTTGGCCGCTTTTTGTATTTATTTCTGACAGTCGAACTACGGATAGTTTTACTTACTCGTGGTACAACCAGTTGGACATAGCGGTTGGACCACGGGTCGGGAGCGTATTTGGTGTTGTTGAACGTGTACCTATGAAAATACATAATAAAATATTGTTCATGCATGTAGCCCATTAATAATTCACAGTATATGTAACGATGGTAGGTACATAAACAATCAATCGAAACCACTTTCTTAATCCGCAGGCCTCAATATCAACGGTTAAACGGGTCTCGACCGGAAATGTGACATTTCCATCTCTCTCCACCATTCCCACCAAGCCTGTCGAGTGAAAGAGACGGCGACAGTGTCGAATAACGAGTCCGGATCTGGTTTGTGAACAGCTGATGGACCTGTTCTTGTACATGTTATATGTCCTGACCTTTCGAACGTTATGTTTGTATCATAGCTATTTTTGAAGAGGCGTTGTGATGCGTTAGATTGGAATGTGAGATAGGTACAGAGTTTCCTTCATTGCAAAAAATACTTAAAAATTTTTGAAAACCGTTTTTATTATAGCTGCGGGAACTACATACTTCTATACCAGCGAAGAAAGAAAGAGCGCGCCGCGCTATAAATATATCTGACATACAAGCTCTAAAGCCTAAATAATATATTATTTACACAAAAGACCGTATCTTGACTTGTAGCAAGTCAAAGTCAAAATCTGAACTTGGGATGTTTTGATTATAAGGCAGTCTTAAAATAACCGAAACTTACGTGAATGTTCAATTAATTTTAGACCTTAAGTTGCTAGAAATTAAGTGAAAATTAACACTACAATGTTATGTGTACTTGGGAAGTTTTAGATATAGATAGTATTTTAAATATTATAGTATAATAGACCTTAATTGGGACAGAGATTAACCTGAGATAAAATTCTTGTGATTGTCAACAATGGATCTTTTCAATATGAGGTTATTTTATTTGTTTAGATTGGGAGATTTGGGAGTTTGTGGATGAAATGGAATTCCGATGGCGCATCCATAATAGTTGTCATAAGAATGAGATGGAATGAGTAAAATGTTGTTTTATGTCGCATGTTATGTTTTACTCGACTGCGGCAAAGCCAGTGAGTAGAAAGGATTACCAGTACATATAAGAATAGAAGCATAAATGACATATGACTCGCCTAGGAACCCATACCTTTCATGTATTTTAAATTTGATATTTTGGTTAGGCTAGGGAACAATTCTATTTTTATTCGTATATGGGCCGATTGGTGTTTCAAGATTGGTAGGTATTATAGTTCGTTTTTTTAGCATTAGAAAGAACTTGCAAGAAGGTAAGCGATCTCTCTCGCGAGCGAACATCTCTGGTAAATCGATTCCAACCATTATGGTTGGGAACGAAAGACTGGAGGTGGTTGAGCAGTACTTGAATCTTGGACATATTCTATCATTTGACAGAACACATCAGAAGAAGGAGATCTCCAGGAGAATCCAGCTGGGTTGGACGGCATTCAATAAACTAGCGGACATCCTCAAACCCGTTAACATTCCACAATGCCTGAAAACTCGCCTCTTTAACCAATGTGTCCTGCCCACCATGACCTACGGTGTCGAGACATGGACGCTCACTAAGGAGGCTGTGCATAAAATCCGAGTGGCACAGAGAGCCATGGAGCGCGCCATGCTCGGCATCAAACTGCAAGACCGAGTGAGGAATGTCGAGATCCGACGACGCACCAAGGTGCTGGACGTCGGATACGTCATTACCAAACTTAAATGGAGCTGGGCGGGACATGTTGCCAGGCAGAGTGATGGCAGGTGGGCCAAAATGTTAACGGAGTGGTGGCCGCTTACAGACAAAAGGAGTGCCTGGCGTCCGTTGGGTCGTTGGGTAGACGATATTCGGAAGATTGCGGGTCACTTCTGGATAAGATTGGCTCAGGACCGGGATAAGTGGCGTACTCGAAGAGAGGCCTATGCTCAGCAGTGGGCGATAAAAGGCTGATATGATGATGATGATGATGATGAAGCGATCTTGACATGTCTTTTAATTGAAAAATGCTTTTTAATAATCAAAAACTATTACTTATGAAAGCAGAAGAATATAAATGATCGTATTAGATTCATAATTGTTACATATTTGCCGTAACTTATTTTTAAAATGTGTTTTTCAATTAAAAGACACATCAAGATTGTTTACCTTATTTCTAATGCTAAAAAAAACGAAGTATATGAATGGTCCCTATCCTCCCGCAATTCGATTGCGATTTATACACGGTGGCTAAAAAATAACTGCATTCCGGTTGCCAGGGAGGTTTTGGGATTATACTGAGCAACTTTTACTATGGGATCAACCCCGAAATCGCGAAAAAAAAATTTGGCTGTTTCATACATTTTGGCTGGTCCATTTTCTATGGGAGGAAACATTTTTTATTCGCGATTTCGGGATCAGTATACTCCCAAAACCTCCCTGGCAACGGGAATGCAGTTATTTTTTAGCCACCGTGTATGCAGCCAAAATGGGTGTTTTTGTCATCAAATGATTGTTGCAGATATGAGGTTGATTAAGTATAGCCACGATTTTCGACTTGTCATTCGCCATCTCATCACGCGCACCAATCAGCGTCAGCGTATCGTATCGAATCAAAACAAATTCAAAACCTTAATAAATGGTTAAATTACTTACAATCAGCCTCCGGTAGAGAATACCACAAGAGCCTGTTTATTTAGTTGGAGTTATGTCTCCCATTTAGGCCACTAGAGACAAACCAAAGAAAGTCTGCAGCGCTAGATTAAAAGTAGTTTTTAAAAATCAGTATGCGACAACACCACAGAAAATGGATTAAATAGTCTTGATACTTGTGAAATTTCTACCATATTTACCGTCTATGAAAAAATTAAGCTGTATGCACAGCTTAATTTTTATGGTAAAATAAATTTCATTCCAACAATAGATGTCACTATTAATATGTAGACATATACTAATATTGATAAATAATATTGGGAGAATGTGACATTTGGCTTCATCAAAATTAATAAGCTTTTGTAATATCCGCGACGGCGGTAAATAGGTACAGAGGGCCTACCGCGAACACCGAAGTTCTCAATATGCGAGCATCTTTCTCTTTTACTCCCATTAAGGCGTAATTAGATTGACAGAGAAATTGCCCGCAATTTGCGAACTAAAGTTTTCGGAAAAACGAAATAAACCATTAAAACAATAAACATATATTAAAAATTAGGTACCCATGCCGTGAGCATAAGCATGGAGGTTGTGGGTTCGAGCTCAAAACCCGGCTAGTACCAATGAGTTTCTCGAAATGTTAGAGGAAGTTCATAAGTATGCCTATACCTATTAGGTGTGTTCAATTTGCTGTGAAACCTTTGTCTAAACCAATATTATATTATCTAAGTAGGTACATATGGTGAAGTATTAAGATGTTTCATTCCACTTACCCGTCATCAACTCCAAATTTTGTAAACATTGTCGTTTTTCAGCTTGAATCGCCTCGTGCTGACTTTTTACAAGTGTAAAATTATTCGTCATGCGGAAAAGTAACTCCCGCACGCCGGTTTTGTAAGGTTTCACCATGTTTATTCCGTTCATCACAAAACACAATGAATATTTAAACGATTTTGACAAACACATACCATAGTGCATGACGTTTACTGACTGCTTAAAAACATTGCCATATGTAGTTTTTTAATTCGATGTCAAATTATTGCGCTGCAGACTTTCTTTGGTTTGTCTCTAGATCATCTAATACGCACAGTCTCTATAGAGAGTGAATAATTATATATCTAAGAAGAAATTATTCGAAAGTTGAGTAAGTAGTGTGTGTCAATGTTTACTAGGTACCTAATAAGCGAATAAAAAAAGTAATAATTAGATTTAGTGTCAACTTAAGTGGTTTATAGCGTGGGTGTATACAATCAGCCTATTAAGAGGCCGGTATCGATTTTAGCAGCAAAAATGTAAAATTGATAGATTTAGTCGATGAAATTGTACACCTTTTGTTACGTAATAGAAATAACAAGTACTGGTATCTATTAGCACGTCTTCTTATCTTGCACTTGTACAAATCATTTTTTTGAAAACAGACTCAGTAAATTAGTAATGATTTTTTTTCTGATGGACGTTTAGGTAAACGCGCGCAAAGCACTGATTTAGTCGATCTTATTTGGAAATTTCGTAAAGTTTGGACTACTAAAAATGGTAATTTTGTATTACACATATCTTGTACTCCAACTTTCATAGACTACATTTTTGTTATATGATATTGAACAAAAGTAAATGAAAGTTAGACGAAATCAATTTTCACCAGAAATTACTTCAAAACAAGTGATTTTTTTTCGTGAAAATCGACCTAATTTCAACGTAATTTTGATATTTAAACAATCTACAACATTTCCTGAAACTGTTCTGATACATCATTTTGTATAAATTACCATTATAATTTTTTGATGATTTTTTAAAAACTGCCCCTTCTCGTCATATATTGCCGGTGACGCACGCTCGAGACCTCATTATTAAAAGGCAAGATGAGAAGTCGTGCTAAAAGAAACCAATACTTGTTATTTAGATATTACGCAACAAAATCTGTACAATTCCAACAACGAAATCTATCAATTTTACATTTTGACTCTAAAATCGTTAACGGAGCCTTAATACCTTCATTAACCACGTTTCCTCGTTGAAACTAATATTATTAGCATATTAACATCGATCATGCTCCATTTGCGTTTTTTTTTTTTAATTTACGAGGGGTATTCAAAATATTCTCGGTATGAGAATGAAAACAAACAAGTACGAAAAGTTTGATATTTTTATTTTTCAATATACTCCCCCCCTATGTTCATACACTTAAAAGATCGATCAATTATTTTTTTTAATCCCTCGTAAAAATATTTTTTATCTTTCGTGTAAAAATGCTCCTCCACTGCCGCCTTCAATGCTTCATCGTCAGAAAATTTATTTCCACGCAGATCCTTTTTAAGATTGGGGAGCAAAAAGAAGTCGCTGAGGGCTAAGTCCGGACTATACGGTGGGTGAGTAACAGTTTTAAACCCACATTCAACAATAGCTGCCTTGGCAATATGAGCAGTATGGACGGGGGCGTTGTCATGCAGAAGCAGAATACCTTTGGTTAACTTTCCTCGCCTCTTTTCTTTAATTACATCCTTTAATTGACGTAGAATGTTAGCGTGGTACTGTCCTGTGATATTTACACCTTTTTCTTTATAATCGATTAGTAATACTCCTTCACAATCCCAAAATATCGTGGCCATGACCTTGCCAGCTGAAGGGATGACCTTGAACTTCTTGGGATGAGCTGAACCCTTAATGTGCCACTGCATGGACTCTTGTTTACTCTCTGGGTCATAATGATGAACCCAGGTTTCATCTCCAGTAACTATTCTTTGCAGCACCTCATCAGGATTTTCACCGCACAGGTCAATAAAATCGGAACAACAAGCTACACGCATGTCTTTTTGAAGCCGAGTCAGCATTCGCGGAACCCATCTTGCACTTACTTTTGACATATTAAGATGGTCATGTATAATATCATGTACGGTACCAATAGAGAGATTGGTTACTTGTGCTATAGATTTTACCTTCACTCGACCATCTTCCAATATAAGTTTTTCCACTTTATCAATATTTTCTTGTGAAGTAGCTACTACAGGCCGGCCAGGTCTAGGGTCATCTTCAATACTCTCCCTTCCGCGTTTAAACTCGCTTGACCACTTTTGAATGGTAGATAAAGAAGGAGCAGACTCACGGTAAACACAATCCATTTCCTCTTTTATGGTTTTTTGATTTTTACCCTGTTTTGTCAAGAATTTTATCACGCATCGATGTTCTAATTTAGTTAACATTGTCAATTCGCACATGATGTTCATGTTTGTTCAGCAATTGCAGAAAAACAAAAGACCATCTCGGTTCGAATTATACTTTTTTTTAATGTCAATGAATAAACCTTAGCGGCCAGTAACGAAAGAAATTTTAGAAGAGGTCGTAAGATATCAATACCGAGAATATTTTGAACGCCCCTCGTATGATGATATTGGTTACGCGATATTGGTAAAGTCATGTCTTGACATGCAATGCAAAACACAGGTATATACTTACATTGACTTATTATCGCACCTATCTTGGGTGTCGAGTCGAACCAAATGGTGAACTTACCTGCAAATAAAAGAGTAATAAAATTAATTTAGAAATGTGCTTTAACTTAAAAAAACAGCCTTTATAAGTCCCACTGTTGATATAGCTCAGCTATTTAAAGACACTTAAACGTCGATTTTATGCAGTTTTTCATCTCATCAGATTTAGACATATGGCCGATCAACTTCACAATATGTATTCCTTTTTAATAAAAAAACATAATATATTGAATTGAATTGACAACAGTTAATGGTTACTCAAGGTATCTCGAGCGGTATCACTTTTCATTGAATCTTATTATCTCAGACAAAACCAAAAGTCAACTTGCATTTTGCATTTTGCTTGTTCATATACCGTTGACCCAAAGAATTCAAAGATGCCAGACATTCATTGTCCAGAGACCTCATACAGTTGACATATAAGACCCGAACATAAATTTAACGACACCCCCAACTGTCATTTTGAGATGTGAATGTCATGTCGCGTCAGCTGATTCTGCCAACAGCTGTTAAAATAACTATTCCATTAATAATATAATAACTATTCCCTAGCGTAAAACTGACATTAAAACCTCGATAACATTTTAAGCCCTTGCTACACGGTCGCCGACAAGCCTTCAGACCGCGTGGCCTTGGTCCGTCCCGGACCGTGTAGACAGTTGTTTCCAACAAAATTTGACCAAAACTGACCAAGGTCAGACGGTTAGAAGGCTTGTCGGCGACCGTGTAGCAAGGGCTTTATTTTTACATATGCAAACTGAATGGTGTATTATAATAAGTGTTCCGGACGATTGTATTTTAGTTTTTATTTCATTTTGGGTAGTTCCATTCAGGTTCCATTTCATAACTTTGAGGATAAACAGGAAATCCCACCTCACCCCGTAGTCCCTCGTATTTAGGGTGAGTTGGGTTTTCATACAAAGGTGATTTTGGAAGATTGTTGGATCGATTTTTTTTTTTTTATTATGACTATTACCCAACTCTCCCCGCGAACCCTACTCACCCCATTTTACGGTACCGAGTAGAAACCAACCCAATCCGTGGTGCCTTTCTAAGAAAACACACTATAATACATATATGTAGGTAAAACCTACCATTGTCAATATAACCCCTGCACCCCTAGCACATGATTGGCGCGACAGTATCTCGCGGCGAGATAGACTACCCGTCTTTTTCTAACTCTGTTAATAAAAGAGGGACGGCACCCCTAGCACATTATTGGTGCGACAGTATCTCGCGGCGAGATAGACTACCCGTCTTTTTCTAACTATGTTAATAAATGAGGGTAGTCTATCTCGCCGCGAGATACTGTCGCGTCAATCATGTACTAGCCCGGCTGGAAAAATTACAGTCAATGCGAAAGGGCCTCAAAGTCCTCAAACCCATAGGCATCTAAAGTGTCATTCTATGGAACTTGCTAACTATGTAAACAAAAGTCACTAGTAAATTCATCATTCAGAGACGGCGGTTTGTTTACTTAGTTAGCAACTATAGCAAGTTCCATAGAATGACACTTACGTATTCTTCGTCATACTAACTAGGGTTGCCAGATCGAAAGGCGCTATTATCGGGAAAAAGTATCAATATTTCGGGATTTTGGGCCTTAAGTCGGGAAAAAAACCATTCAAATTAAATTAATTGTATTAAAAACAACGATATTTTACATTATTAGCACTACAACAGCTGCAATTTCGCCACGCGCGCCCCGCGCGCACGCTGACGGGCTCGACGCGGGTCGCTTGCTCGCTCGACGACAGTTCGGAACTTGAAATTATTGTTTTATAACGTGAAGCTGTTTTTCGGGACAATTTTCACTTTGTCGGGAATCGGGAACACATGCTAAAAATCGGGAGAATCCCGCCGAATCCCGACCATCTGGCAACCCTAATACTAACACTTGAATCAAATTAGAGAGCGAACGGTTCCCTGTTCGAACCGAACCTGCTGGTTCGCATGAGTGCATGTTAGGCTCTGTAAGCGATTTTGATAACGTTCTTGAATAGTATTCTGATGAATGGAAGTCCTAGGTATTGGCTTTTAAAAAGGTATAATGGTATGAGGGTTCAAGTAAATTTACGTCATTTTGGACGTAATTGTAGTATGGTGAGCATATGTGCACGCGCAGAAAGGGCGTTCCTTTTGTACGCGTCCGACACGGACGGTCGTCCAAATGTTACGGTTTTGTGTTAATGAGGTAGAGCACGGATCGGTCCATTTTGTAGAAAATTCGCAAAATTTATTACTTATTGGCTAAACGCTTTTTTGAAACTGCAACGGTATTTCCCGGAATTTACAACACTCTTTTTAGTGATATTATTAACATGCTTTTATTTTATAGACTAAGATATTCATCAATCCCGCACTGTATACTTAATTAAACTCTAGTACCTAGTCATGTTAAGTTAACATACTTACCATATGAGTGATTTAACAGCAATTATCTTATTTATTAAACAATTATATCCATTTTATGGTTATTGCCCAATCGCTCCGTTTACCGGATATTGGGCTAATCGTTCCTTCCGGTCGATTTGACCATTCGTTCACCATTTGTTTTTGTTCAATCTGCTAATGCGGATGCTGGTAATTAATATCATACTCGTAAATAAACTCGTTAAGTATTTTTTCTACTCCCGTACTTTTATTTGTCATTTAAAGGGCTGTGCACACACCTTTAAAACCCGACCTTATAGTTGTCAAGACAAGTCTTTAGTCTATTCCCCAAAAAATAATTTGTGCATACCTTTTTGGCGATTTTACGATACTTCGTGTAATGACCACTTAAAAAATATTGAATGAAATACAGTGTTGCCAACCTTATTTTAAATGTCATCTCTGACAAATAAGTGAACCATAGACATGTTTTTTTTTTAATTTCATTCATTCATTCATTCTTTTCCCGCCCGTAAGTACCCTCCATTTTTGCTACTTCTTGAATTAAAAATATTTGTTAAATTTACAATTTTATTTCAATGTAAGTGCTTGGTCGTAGAAAAAGTATTGTATGCAACGCTGTTTAACTGAGTCAAAAAATACTCGTAGCGTCTTTATTAACAATTTTCGGCTTCGCCTCAAATTGTTATTCACGCCACTCGCCTTTTTGAGCTGTCTTAAACAACGGTTGCATAAAATACTATAAATAAATTACTTTTATGATAACTTCAGCCACTTATTTGCCGTAATAAGTCCTTAATTGGTCCTTAAT
Organism: Cydia amplana; assembly: GCF_948474715.1. NCBI lineage: Eukaryota > Metazoa > Arthropoda > Insecta > Lepidoptera > Tortricidae > Cydia > Cydia amplana. Next base: position 167,051 of record NC_086074.1, on the reverse strand, counting down.
CTATTCCCTTGACAGAAGAATTACAGTTGACATTAAAAAGTAAAACATCCCAATTTGAGGGCACCCCTAATCTCACGAATTACCAACACCTTTTTGTCCAAGTTTCCAAAAAGTTTAATAACCAGCATTATGATTGTCAGCCTGTGTCATGAAATAAAAGTATAATCACTAATCACTAAGTATTCTTACATCTCTTTACTCCCTTTCCTGTTGTTGCAAAAGCATTTTTATTACACCTAAATAAAGTTCAGTTTTAAATGAAGGATGAAAGAAAATGTGACATTCAGAAAGTAATCGGAAATTAAAAAGTTACGGCGCCAACGTTCGCTATTAGGGACGTGCGTTAGGTCGATTATGATTACAGAGATTTACTCGACTGTCGACTGTCAAACGAATTAGTCGGCTAAAGATTATTCAACGTCAACTTTTTTAACAACCATTTAAATTTAGCCCTTATTGCGATGTAATAAGGTTCTTGTCATAATCCTGGTCTGGTTTAGGGAGTTTAAGCCACAAACCACGTTGTCAGCGTAATTAGTCCAGTTAATGTTTAAAAATAGAATGTAATTGAGGTCCTTTTTCCTTTTTTATTACGTTTATCGAATGTCAACTGTCATCGATAATTGGAATTATGGAGTTTTTTTTAAAGACTGGTACTTATTTATGTTTAATTGATATTATTGTGAGTCACACCTGTAGAGTGACTTGTAAATTTATGTTGAACTTATTTTAACAACAAAATAAACTATCTACGTAATCTATTAAGTTTACATATTTCGCGCGGTATTAATAAACTTAAGTACGTTAGTATATACTTATTTCTCTTCGTTTTCTTTAAATATTGAACTTGACAAATTTAAAGCTCGATGTCAATATTGTCAATTTCTTTAAATTATTAAATGTGTAAATCTGCATATACAGTCGCCATCAGATATATCGGGGCTGCGAAGGCACTCACAAATATCTAAACTCGCCTCTAAATTGTCGAGGCGTTTAAGTGCGTGTTCAGATATTTATGAGCACCTCGGACGCTCCGATTTATCTGATGGCGACGGTACGTAGATACTGATCTACGTACAGTCGCCATCAGTCGATAATTAGCTTTTACAAAACATTTAATGCATTGTTATGAGTAAGAATAATTTTAAAAGTCAAGTTGTCACAGAAAGCGGATTTATTTTAATTTTATCTTTACACTTATTTAGAACCAACTATTTCGATTCAGCCATCAATAAATTTCAAACCGAATTCCCGCCTTCACCCAGTGAAAACAATCAGAATGCCTGCCATTTCATAAATTAACTGTCACTCTCGGAACGCATTATCGACCGTTATGACGATTTGTAATACTCCCCTTTGTCTGTTGCGTAAACATTCTATTTTCAAAACTCAAAACCGTTGCGTCATTCTCAATTTGAAAATCAAGAGACAAAGAAAGGGCAGAGAACTTTTAGACTATAGCGTGAAAAAATATAAAGCCGGTGACACATTTATTAGAAGTGTCAGTTGGCTTAGTTTGACAGCTAGTTTCTACCTCTAATTTGTGATAAGCTGAATATGTGGTTTAAGTAGAATGCTGGCGCTACCGGATTATTGCTTTCACTGACCTTTATGTGGATCGAAGTATGATGAACTTACTACACCTTACTTAATACACCTTTGTCTATTACTAAGATACTTAAGTAAGCTGGTAAATTGGATAGTTTGAAAGATTATTTTTATTGCTAGGTGATGTAATGCAACAAAAATCGTGATTTTATAGCTTCACTTCGAAATTTGAAAGAGGTGTTATAAATTACTTGTAAAATATAGGAAAGGAATGTAAAGTAGATTAAGTATTAGCAAATTAGCAATTTTTAACGGAAGACAATTCCAAACTTGTCCAGGATACAAGACTAGTTGGGATTTATTCTAAAAAGCCGTAAATGGTTTTATTGAATGAAGGCAGAATTGAGCGTAGACGGTATCGTTTTAAATATCGTTCATTAGTTAGTTTCCGAATAAGGAGCCCGTCTGTCTGTGTGGGAGGCTGAAATTGAATGCCAAATGGATTGGGCAGAACCCGAGACATATTTCTCAGTAGCTTGTTTACATACACATGGCGTTATTTTCATAAATACTTGTAAATTAAGTTGTTTGGATTAATTGTATTTAACCTTAAGTAGCTGTAAGAATTAATTGAATTTAACCGAAAGTTTATGTATAATTGTATGTATATTCATGATTTATGATAGATTATGAAGATAGAATCTCCACAATTATAATGAACGTCGTATGGTTTGCCTTGTACGACTACTCAAAGATTCGCATATTTTTTACGAATTGTGCAAAGTTTCTAAAATACATTTGCATAAAAACAATAGGTACCTACGTATATTACAAAATTACATATAAATATGAAGTTACACCACTATTTTAGGAACACTAGTCAGCAGTGCAGTGCACATACCTACCTACTGTAAATGTACGGCAGACGTATTTTGACGGGTATCTAATTTTGTCATCTGAGGGCTTATCGCCAAAATCAAATATCGCTCTTGCTTAGGTATACGAGCAACGCATTTCGCGGTAAGGGCCTCTGATTTCAGTAAAACGATCTGCATAATCTAGCAATATTCATGTTCATCGACACCATAATCGACGATGTCCCAAGTAGTCCCAACTCTATTAAAAACAATTTCAAATTATAATTCCCAATAACTATAGTCCGTCAACCAAATCTTGTCAGTAGCAATGTAAAGCAAACTAAAGTAGGGCAACACTCAAAGAGCAGTATTGCGCTAAGAAAAGCAGCAATGTACATCGAACCAACAGTTTTTTTTTCCGCTGAGCGCGCCCTGCGTACGTCAATTCAAATTGTCACTCGCGGTTTATTGAAAAAAATTGAAACATGGACGGACAATTTAAAAGCGATGTTAAAACAATGTTAATCAAAATGATGAACAAATTTGAAGATATCAAAAACAACTCCCTATAGTAGTGCTTATATTCTCTTTGTTCCCTATCTATGTCTTCTAAGTTTACTAAAATAAAATCATATCAAAATGCAGATAATTACTTAATTAGATAGTGCATATATTTGTTATTTACAATATAATATGCCACTTGTTAATGTAAATTAGTGTACTGTTCTGAATGAATATGACATACCTGTATAATTTTTTTGATTGGTATATATTGTACAATATATATATTAAAAATAAAACAACTGATATTTGGGTGTTTATTTAATTTAAAGGTAAATAAGATAAGGGTCACTTTTCGACTTGGTTGCGTTGTACACGTACATAAACCGCCATAGGTAAGTATTGTCTGAAAAGATACTACCTACTACGAACGCCTTATATTGGGCAAGATTTAATCCTGCAACAAACATGTATGGATTAGGTAGATATTGCGAAAGAACGGCGATATAATCAAGGCTCTTAATACTGTTTAAAAGGTTTACCTTTGTAAATAGTCACAACTGATTGCTGAAAATATTAGACATGTGGGCCTATGGACGGTTTCCAGGACACAATTTACGGTCTTGTTGGATAGATTTAGGCATACGTTTTAATTTTATTTATGCCTTTTAACCCTAAAACAAAAAAACTGAACATAATCTTAAAAGTTCGAAAGAGTTCTTCCAATACTTGTCATAACCTCAATTTTTAGTAATGTTTACCATCAACGAGCATGATTGTACATTGTAGGCCCCTTAGCTTTGCTTATTCTTATTTAATGTATTGGTATTTAATGGTGACAGCAGAAATATCTCTTGAAACAGAAACGATTCAGAATGAAAACCAAATGAAAACAAATAAGGTGACGGCTGTCATTCACGATCCACATTCCACAGATAAAACACAGATGACACGCGTTTTGGAATTATTTGAACACAGTGTTGCTAACCCGCGATTTTTCAAATTTGCCGCCTTTTACTACTGACAAGATTTGGTTGACGGACTTTATTAGGATTTAAATCTACTTATTCTAAATTTAAAAATCCCAGGTTCTTTACAAAACTGTCACGTACTGGCGTGCAAGACGATCAAAACAATATGGCGCCTCACATGGAATGAAATTATACAATTCCGTGGACGCGCGGCGCGTGGCCACGATTTTTCTGATTGTCGATTGTTTATTAATAATGCAAGAATAGCGGTTCCTGTCGCCTGGTACTGGGAATAGTCATTGGAATAGTCGTGCTCTTTGGTACCTTTGTTATTACACTTTATAATAGGTACCTACTTTGAGTACTTTGTCAGGTTGTCCTGAAGAATTTCCGGATTCCTACGCAATATCTTCGTCTATCTTTCAATATTGTAAAGTACATACCTAATATAAAAATGCTACAACCCGGGTTAAAACTTCTGCTCCCAACTTTGCCTCCGTGGAATAGGTAATGATGATAAATGATAAACGCTATCCTAATTGTCTTTCCCGGTCATCAAACTATCTTCAAATACAAATACAGTGTAAACTCCATATAACGTCACTCGATATAACGTTTCACTCCCTATTACGTCGACATTTTTGCCTCTAGTTGGTTTACTTTCATATTAATTTCTCTCTATTTAACGAAAACTCTCTATAACGTCAAAAAGTGTCCGGTCCCTTGAGTGTCGCTATATGTATAGAGTTTACACTGTATCTTTATTTCGCTATAAAATGCCAAATTCATACCAAATTTGATCTAAATCAGTTCCGCGGTTTAAGCATGAGAAGTAAAAGACAGAGTTAATATTTCTAGGGCAGTACAATTATGGTAGGTATTTAATATGTTCATGTAATAGTAAGTATTTAATCTCACAAGATGATGATGAGCTAGGCTAAAGACCAAAGGACCTTTGCTACCTCTGCTAGAAAAAATATAATCAGGTACAAAAAAGGCGGTAATCTTCTGCAGCCTGCCTTCTGGCTTCGAACTTTTTTCACCCCTAAACTAAAAGGGCAATTTGTCTCCAACCGCTGTTAAAACAATACGTGTGTCCGTTTGTTCAGGCGATGCCCTGATTTATGCGTCCATGACTCCATGTGGGTTCAGTGGGTTTTGCTAAACCAAGCTTAAAACCAAATAGGCCTATCTTCTACCGCGAACATCGATAGGTAGGTAGGACATTAAATAGGTACTTAGCTGAAATTTCATTAGGTATCTGCATTTCTATCGCTCTTGCATATTCAAGTGATAGACCGCGGTATTCGGCAAACAAGATCCGTGCTAAACTAGAGAACGTTACGATATGTACTTACTAGATACGTTAGTACATAATTTAGATTTCAACTAGTTCTCTTTTGCAGCTTAATTCGGGCAACAAATTGTCACTTTTACGTTAAAATATCGTAATAATCTCTTGTGGAAATAGTTCAAGAGTATCTCCAGAATCGTGGAAATGTCTAATTTAACAGGCTAGATCTTAAAAAAATTCGTTGTCGTATATTGGTCATGTCTAATAGATTTCTAAGTAGTTTTAAATCCGAATCGGACCCAGAGAGTTTAATAAGCGAACGAACGAAGTAGTTTGCGATTGGCCCTTAGTCCTTACATGCTAAACATAATTATCAATTACACTTTATTGTAAGGAGATAAAGACTATCATTAGTCAATTAATATTTTCATATCATAATGTTGTCAATAAAATTAATGTTGCTGAAACTAACTAGTACCTACCTACCCTGACGGTCTAGCATGAGTTGCGTTCTTTTTTGGCGATAGGGTTAGGGCCAACAAGATATAGGGATACGACGTCGTATCGCGGGTATACGTGACTACGTGTGGGCCCTTAGGTCATTTTGATTTTACGGTAGGCACGCAATCGTGACACATATGGCGTTTGTGTGAATAGGCCTTATTAATGGTGTTTGGAGAGATTCTTTTAGGTACTGGTTTTGTTTTGGGTGATCAGTGGTAAATTCGACTTGTTGTAATTACTGGTTGTGACATGGCTTGCAAGCAAATAAACATTTGTAGATGTGGCAGGATAATGAAATCAATAAGGGTTTAGCTAACTGTTTCAAATGTTTAATTGGGTAAACTTACTTAGTAATACATAATCTTGAAATTTTCAATGTCGCAAGATACATAATTTAAATTTTATCTTAAAGCCAACGTAAAAAAATCAAAGAGAATATGATGTGTATACCAATTAAGGATCAGAGGATAACTAAAAATAAAATTTAAAACATAAGCGTCGGTAACTTCAAAAGACAGACAACACACACTGATTGAAATCCCTGATTTCAATAAATCCTCTAAGATTATTGACAAACGCATTTCTTGACTTCTCCGAACCTCCATATTGGACAATAAAATACATGTCAACACTGATTAACCCCAGACCACACAACGACATATACCGATCGCACCAAAACACAAATAAACTATGTAAACGATTACTAAAAATACGATCCATTACTTATTTACTAAGTACAATTTTAAAAATACGCGTTGCAAATGCGGCAATGGACAAGCAGCGAAACAAACTTCAAGCCTCAACAACAGTTTTACATAGGCCCGATTCACTGCTGCTTTTCTACATAAACTGATGCCTATTAGTGTAAAGACACCGGCGATGGATCGAGCGCATCAGGTATTTTCTTCTACATTGTCTGTTAGAAAGGAATCCGTAGGGTAAACACCACAATAAATGGACACTAAATTTCGAGAAGTTCGGTGCCTTTTATGAGTCATTATCATTACTAATCATACGTTGAAAATACAAAACGTTCCAACTTCATAGGTCGAAATTTAGAAAGTAAAACTTATTTTATACTATTCAAAGTCTATTTTCGAATGATGGTAATGTGATGTTATGAAGGTTTAATATTGATGCAGACAGATGGACGCGCAAACATATTGTTGACTGTAATAAAGTGTGTTTTATTAAGTTTAATGTTTTAATAGATGACAAATATGGATTTATCTGTATGTTGGATATGACTGTTATTATCTTAAACATAATGGTTTTAAGAAAAGATAACAAACGTACGGTGACATGTGGAATTATGTACATATGTACTTAAAATACTACTCGACATCAACAGTTACATGCGACTTTCTTGTGGAAATCATAAAATAACTTTAAAGCTTAATTTGCGTACTTTCATCCTATTGTCATGTAAAAAACTAATTCTTAAAATTCGTATTTTGAAAGTAGGTATTAGATAATAAATGTATCTAAATCATTAACTTTTGTAATGTCTACAAAAAAGGTGCCGATTTATGTACATACATATTACATATGTCTCTACTCTACAGTCTCTACCTACCATTTCTTTTTGTTGACTAAAGTGACTGTAAATAATAAACATCGTATATCTATTTGGTAACAACTGTAACGAGGTCTTACTCTTGTAGGTACATAATTGACCATAAAGACGCGTCCAATTTCCAAAGTAAAAAAATATTCTCCGAACATTTCGGCCACCAAAGAGATCATAAAACGATCACTTATCGCGAATTGTCGACAATAAATTACCCCACAGCTGTCATCGACGAGTCACTTTACCCTACCGCCACCAACTTATCTTTAAACTGTCGTTATAAAATGCACTTTAATACAAGGACAAAAGGGTGAGAGAAATGCAAACTAAGTTGTGTATGTCGACTCCGGTGGTGCAAGACACCTGTATATCACACCTTGTTACTATCCTTAAATATGTAACTCAATTTCAACTCTATTTCCATCGTCATAAATTCAAAATTTCATTGATTTTATATCTAATAAGAAGATCACCATATTTTAAATTGAAATAGAACTTTATCGGCTTATAATAAGAATAAGGTTCTTTTTTGCTAAAGTTTCAAAATGTTTGTTGTGGAAGATGTAGTAGGCGGCGCGATTGAGTTCCACGGTGGGTTCTCGCTAACTGATTGTGTGTTTGTTTGTTTGTTACGTGTCGGGAGGTCGGACTATTCCCGGTAATGAAACTGTCATCCTCGGGATCTATTTTACCGGTATTTGACTTTGTCGGTGTTTGCTTTGACCGGGCGAGTAAAAGGAACCATAAGAGAAAGGCTTTTGAACTTTGGACACATAAGAATAGTATAAGGTTCCGTCAACTGCTTCAACGTTGCCTACTGGTCGTAGTCTCGTACCATGTCAAACATTCCCTGGCTTGAAAAAACAGTGATTCTCTATCAAATACCTGTGTATGTCGTATACCTCTTAAGGGTCACCCTAGAGTCCCGTTTAGAATTAAATACATACCTACAGATAGCGACTAAAACTCTAAAAAGAGCGCAATTGTAAATATATGTAGGGCCTCCACTGGATTCACGTTACGCGTAATGTAAGAACATACTAAGAATAGATACCTAAATATTATAATTATTACTTATCTAAAACTGTACGAGATGATATCACTATACCTAAATTGGCCTATTTATTATTGGAATTGCTTTCTTCATAAATGTCATAGTCGCTCGATAGCACTGCAGTCAAATATGGAATTTTTTTAATTTTAAATTAGGTATGATATCGAATACCTACCTATAAAATAATTTAAACAATACAGTAAATCCAGAAGATTCTCCAGAAGTAGAGCCGTAATAGACAATAACAGCTAATTGGTCTTACAGATTAACATTCAAATATCAATAATTCATTATCAGTTTTTATTTTTCTATCAAGATCCTCGATGGCACTAACTATCTTTTACCAACAAAAACAAAACCCCTAGCCTTCACATTCGATCCGACCCATAAAAGGTATAATTGTGTTCAGAGCGCGACTTGTCGCGACATGTTGCTTACCTGTCCGACCTTGTCCGACCTCGACCGTCTGTCTGTCCGTTATAACGGCCTGAACGTGAATTGGATCTAGTAACACTAACAACTTGCTGTGAGTGTAGAGTGTTGCTGGAAATGCTAACACCCCCGCTACTGGCCACGAGACGTGATGGTAACGTGTATTTCCATTTATCCAAATATATATTTTCATATATGTAAATGATTCCCATTTGTCGCCTCATGCATGGCGGCGGTTAGGTACGAGGGGCGGGGACAAATGGGAACACACCGTCGTGATCGAGGTTAGAGGAAAACTATTATCACGTTTATCATGATTATAGAGACTAGTCAATTTTCAAGACGAACATACGAAAAACCTTACATCCACACGACACTGCGTTCTACGCGTTAACTCCATCTGTCTGTCTGTTTGTTACGTCTTCACGCTTAAGCAACTAAATCTATTTAGATAAAATTGGGTACCTATAGTGATACTTTGACGCCCGCCTAAGAAATGACATAAGTAAGAATCCACGCAATCGCGGGCAGGAGCTATATACCTTGCTATTTATTTCACTCTTCCTTAGTAGAAACAGATAGCATTCTTCTTCATAGTTTTCCTATAAGTAGCATTTGCAAAAAACAACAAAACAGTCAATAGAGACATGTTTTACAATGCTCGTGTGGCAAAACAAATGCAATCCGTTATCACGCATAATGTGCAATACTAAACCAAAATGGCTGACCTATTGTGTCAAAAATTCAAAACAACTTTATCTTTGCGCTTCGCTTCTTAAGCATCATTAAGTGTAATTTTAGAAACCGTGATTTCGAGAATCGCAAATGTAACTTTGTACACAAATACAGGTGAAAGAATCCGTTATCTTAGAAACAAAAGACGACTCCTCAACTCCTGTAAAGGATCTTACCTACCGTTGTTATGGAGTCTTGCACGGCGAAAAGAAATTGATGACACGGTGCTAAAACTTAAAACACAATGGAAGGTTTACCTCAGCAGGCTTAGTTTATGATGCCAGTAAATGTAAACAATACCTGTTTAATTTTGTAATTTTGCATTTTATTACAAAGGAGTAAGGTGTAGTATTTCGATGAATGATAAATGTTTAAATGCAACGGTTAATTGGGTAAAATAGTGTGACAACGCGTGCTTACTCTACTTGTATAATAAGGCATAGTTGTTGAACGTATTCGTCTGTAAAGCTGTATCGTAGATGAAGCGCTTCGTTTTGTAAAGAATTTGCTTTTTTGTTGGACTTTTGGTTTCTGTCATTATGTACCATGCAGGTATTGAGTTTAGTAGTGGGTGGTAATATTGGGGAAATAAAGAGGATTGAGGAATAATGTAACGATTAGTCACATCTTAAATTATTGAAATGTATGTATGTAATAGTTGAGGGATATGTTTTATCTGCTGTACCTATTTTAAAGTCAATAACAAAAGCAAAACAGGTTTGATCATTTAACCTACCTATTTACGACAAATGTTTGATTTAACAAAATTAGCCTTAGTTAGTACAAAATTAGCTATAGGATTTTTATTGTTTTATCAATAATACTTTTAGAATATTCAATTAACTACTTAAGTAGTTGAGAAACTTATGGAATAAGAGTTCCAGACGCAACAAATAGTCTATAATGTATGTGTGTATGAAATAAACATAGATCTAAAACACTCGGCTAGTTATCGTCTACGATCTGTGGGTCCTGTGTTAATACATAATTCAGGTGAATTTTGAGTTGGTTGGGGCTTGACCTCTGCTGCTATGCGTTTATTCATGCTAGCGTTAGCGTTAACAAATTTATTGAAATGGAATGTGAGGTCAAACAAACGCACTGGAAAAATAATACATTTTTTCTTCGATTTCATCCCTTTTGTCTCCCTTTCGTAATAAATTTGATCCCACCAAAAACGTTTCATGTACCTAAGTTTAGTTTTCGTAGGTTAACCCTTTCTACTGAGCGAATCGTACTCTTGTTTACCAGTACCTGTTATAAAAAACATTTAATTTAAATTAATGATGAGTCAAGATACCGCAAGCAGCGTTTGTGTCTTCTCTTAAACACGTCCTTATCTCATTAAAACAGACCGACAGAGACACAATGATCTGATCCATGAAACATTACATCAACCTATGCCATCGTACCACCTGCGTACTCCATCCCACTCATCACCGAGGCTATAGAGCGGGAAAGCTATACGATTACCATAAAGATGCGCCGATAACAAAAGCATAGTAAATCCAGAGCTAATGTTAATTTGATTACATTGACACGGCTCGGTACGCGCCTGCTATTTCCAACAACTTGTATTAGAATAGGTATAAAAACTTAACTTCATTGTAAGTATGTATGTATATATTTTCTTGTTTTTATTGATATGCTAGTTCCTAGGTAAAAAAAAAAGATTTACAGCAATCATCAGATCTTAAGAAAAAAAAACGCTTTTAGTGCGCTGAAGTAGATTCAATGTATTTGTTTCGACTACATACAGCAGTAGTGAAGCTGCCTTTCCCACTGAGGCCTGAGGTGGATATGACCGGAGATGAGAGGAGACGTGAGGGAATCAACCAAATAGCATTGGTTGTAATCTAGCGGAGCGGAGAAGAGAACTAGTGTAATTGATTCAGTAAATAAATGACAATTGACAACATTTTGCTACGTAAACTTAGGGGGTACCTATAGGTACTACCTATAATATTTATATCTCGGCGAAGACCAAAAATTAAATATGTATGTACACGAAATGAACCTTCTCTGACCGTATAAACTTGTACAAGCAGTTCCCGCTAACCTACATTTCTTCAACAAAGGCCCTTACTCGATGTCCATTCGAATATATAACCAGGTCCCCCAGTACATAAAAAATGAAAATAAATATGATAACTTTGTAAATAAGCTCAAGACTTACCTTTTAACCGAATGCCCATACACTCTGCAAGAGTTTATGGACAATTAATTAGTTTAATTTCCCTTATATACCTATGTATAATATTATTATGTTGCCACGCCCTTGTAGGGTCCATGCTGTACCTAATCTAAGTTAACACCTGTAATACCATGGATTGCGATTAAATGATTATGATTATGATTATGATTATCTCTCCCGAACTGGCCACGCGTCAGATTGTAACAATCATTAAAGACAAGGTGCAGCCGACATGAGATTTCAACTCATTCCACATGCGGCGGCAGCTGCGCGCCCATCTGCGCAAGGTGGCCTAGCACGTGTGCGAAGACCTTTATCACCAACTTTATTTTACAGCTAACTTAGTTGGCAGTGGAGGAAAATAACGTAAAGTTAAGTTGGTAATTGGAAAACTTTGTTTTTGCAGCTAGTTAATGTGGAGCTGAAGGAGTTGAGGTGTAATGTAAAGTTGGTAAGTAGTGGTTTGAGGATATGCTATTGTTTTTATTTTTCTTTTAAGGGCTTTCTTCGCTAGGTGGTTGGTGATGGAATTTTTATGAATGTATATCGATGGTGTGCTACTTTTTACATTTATTTTATTATAATGAAGTTGAGAGAGAATACATACATAAAGATGTTGATAATATTTAATATTACAGATACATAATAGGTATGTATGTAGTTACATGTAATGGCGCTCAAATTGTCTATATCCTTTTTTTTATGATGTTATCTCTATTTAATTCAGTCTGTCAACTGTGTTTATTATGTTTTTTATTTCTATGTAAGTACAATAAAGTATATATAGGTACATATACCGGTACATACTGCCTTACTATTTATAATGATATTAAAAATGCGAAAGATAGGTATAGAGATAGTTCAAGGCCCGGGGAAGGACATACATATGTAGAATAGTATAATCAATCATCATCATCATTCCGTGCACAGACGAAGCAGGCAGAAGTCAGTTTCTTATAAATCTTAATTTTCCAGAGTTCCAACTCATTTACATAAATATGACTTAACCATATTACATAGTTCTTTGTTTTAAATTGTTTAACTGATACGTTTGATACGAATACCCGCAGTAAACTCTATTTAAAGTCAAGTCATGATGAGTGAACGTTACGTATTTAAACATAATCCCACACGAGAAGGATCTCCGAGAGATAACCTAATAATCCCAGTTCACAGAACTCGGACAGTAAAGGGCTCGGGCTTTCTCACGTAATATTTACAAGTGTAGGTATTGTCGTGTCTTACAGACGAGAACGCTCAACGAAACCATCTTAGGGATGATCTAGAGTATTCTAGAGACAAAGTCAGGCTTCAGGTAAGGTCATATATAGGTATGGGATAGGTAAGAAAAACACATATTTTTTCAGTCAGAGAATCAGTATGTATCAGTATTCGAACTTATGTACGAAATATCATTTGATATTTCAACATTCGCTTTTCGGTGAAGGAAAACATCGTGAGGAAACCGGACTAATCCGATAAGGCCTAGTTTTCCCTCTGGGTTGGAAGGTCAGATGGTAGTCGCTTTCATAATAACTAGTGCAGGGATTAGTTGTCAAGCGGACGTGTAACTCGAGGAAGAAGAAGAAAAGCAATATGAGGATTCCCTACAAGTGTTTATCTTGCCCTAAGGATTCTCTTACTCATTTCCATAATGACGACATTGAAACACGTTGTCATTGCCAATGCCATGCAGAGTTACCTTGGTCCGACTCTACGAGTATTGGTTTCGGTCCGTCCGCACTTTGTAAGCGTTTGTAACGTGTCGTGCGTTTGCGCAGGGTGAAAGCCCCTATTGAGCTTTCTGACCAAGTGCTAAGTCCCAAGTGTCATATTTAGGTACTCTCATAAAAGTACCTACGCCCTTTTATCATCTCTCTAGGTATTGTAGTGACCTACAAGAATTAAATATGGTATAATTAATAAGATGAATCTATGAAAGGGTGCATCATGAAATTCATGAATGTGTAATCTGGGAGAATTATTAACTGCGGGAATCTGTCCACTTCGTCAACGGTTTTTGAGTAACTATCACTTTAATAATTATTGTCCAAATTATTATTTAAACATAGGGTAGATTCTCACTTATTTGAATTAATGAATGACATGATAGCCACATTTTTTTTGTGTTGTTTTTAATAGTAATTGACTAGCAAGTTATTATTCACTGGGAGAGCAAAGATTTATTGATAATTACCTAAGGGTGGTACAGGTGGAATACCATCCTAATTAACTCAAATAACTATATTTTTCTTTAATCATACCAATATTTTATAAGTATACGGAGTATAGCTATCTCCAATTCCATTATTCCAATGTACTTAGTAAGAACCATTGAGTAAACAAGTATTCGATATCGTATTATTTGTAGGTATAATAATGACGTATGTCCTCTTAAGAATCTTAAGATGTGTACGGAACCCTACGGAATGTATGAACATTGTTCTTTGACAGACACATTCCTGTCGGCTTAACTATCTCGGGCATCGACTGTAAATCACACGTGACGTCATAAGGTCACCTCGTGTCACATACGGCTATTATGATACAACTAACGAACGTATTCTGCTTTTTGATTAAATAGTTTTTGATGGGTGAGATAAATAACTTTTAATAATAGGACATTTACATCGTGTACCGATGTCCACATCCACACTGCTGCACTGTTAATAAGTTACAGGTCTACCAATTATCTTAGGTAGTCGGTAAAGAAGTTGCACGGTCATTTTCTAGTAGGAGGTAGCTAAAATTTGGGACTACTTAAAGCACTATAACATTTTTACTTTCTTAAAATAATGCAATATAGTCAGCTTCATGCAGTCAAGCTTCAACCAGTCCATAGCTGCTGACCATCATAACATTGTTTCAAACCGCATCATCAGTTAAACGGTAGACCTATATTATAAACAATTTCTCATACTAATATAATTTATTTACAAACAAGATACATATATACAGTGGTACATACAGTACTAAAACAAATTAAAAACTAGCTTAAATCTAAAATAGGCCCTTGAGGCATTGTACCAAGGATGCTGGCGACATTTCCTCGCTAGTTTAGTTTCCTTTGTTTCTTAAAATTTGTTTGAAATTAGCCTGCACAGTACAGGTAATAAGTTCCCTGAAATTTATTAACGTAAATTTTAGGAAAGCTACACACTATAAACTCGAACACAAACGTACATTTAAAATGATCTAGATCTAAAAGTAATGCGCCTGGTAGGTACTTTTCGAAGGAATTACGGGAACCTTTGACCGGCGATAAGCCAACAGCATCAGTAAGCGGCTATGATGGATTATGATTACCTAGATAGGTAGGCTAGGGCTGCCACTATAGAGCGGTGTGAAGTTTTTAATTCAAGACAACTTCGCTTCGTTAGGTTTGGCAATTAGATTTGTTCATTGATAGTTTACGATCGCTTTTATTAGATTTTATAACCTATATTAGACAATGATGTAAATATTCAGAAAGCCTGAAGGTCAATTCGAACGTGTGTCAGGTGCGTCTTTGATGTAAAGCCAATGCGGTTAAATCCGTCTGCGGAAAATCCCGTACACGAGCGCTTTTTCCAAACAATATTAGTACCTACATAATTGTTATATTCATCGACAAAGCAGCGATGGCTTGTAGTTTCAGCAGTCAAAAGAAATAGAGCCCATTTTCTTTTAAAGCTAATGGGCTCTATTTCTTATTACGGTTTGAAAAAAAATACGCTCCTGGACGCCATTTCCAGCAAACGGATTTGGCCGCAATGCAGTATTTTAAGAAGGGATTAAATATATATATTTTTTAATATTAATTTAAAAATTGCGTAGAGTTAGACCAAGAAAAGTCTGCAGCGATTTTGATAGCCCACGCAGTACAAGTGTTATTTACACGTCATAAATTCATAGAAGTTTGACGTTTAAAATTACACTTGCACTGCATGGGCTATCAACATCGCTGCAGACTTTTCTCAGTCTGACTCTATAATCGCTTTAAAAAGTCTAAATGTATCATTAACCGAACTGAGGGCGAAAGTACGAGTATCGTCATATACTTAGTATGTGTTTCATATGAAGCTAAAATAAATTTGTTGTGATGGTATGATGCAGCCCTAGCGGCACCGACGCGCGCGCATCTTGAAGCATTATGTGACAATTTGATATATTCTCCTTAATATATTACCCTCCTTAATATATGCCATTGTTACACTCGATATACGTAATATAAAATATATCGCCCGTGTCTTGAAATATGGCCATAATTACACCGTTTTAATATACCTGTGTCGATCTATTGAAATTGTCTCTACCATTCCTTAGTTGGTACTTGAGAGCCATTCTTCATAGCAAGGATCAAGCTTTGACGGCTTAGTTTATTTGTTAAATCTTTATCCATAAATTACCTACACGTATTATTCGATTACAAGGTAGAGAGTTAACATTATGAAAGGGTGATTATTCCATATACAAACGCAAATATTAGTCAGTGAAAAATTACTATAGATGTACCTTGTGAGACTTGAAAATTTAATAATTATTTTAAAAACGGGTCACTCACACCCGTGAACATTGCTGCGTATAACTATTTTATACTACAAAGACTCTGTGCGGAAAGAGAAAGAGTCATAGAATGTATCGGTTCCCTTAACGACTCTCATATATATGAAGAAATGCTTAGGTATTTGGTCGCTTTCTTATTGTCTTTGCGAAAGTTATATGAATTATATGTTACTACTGTGATGGTACATTCACACGGATATTAAAATTTAAATCAAACTTATAGAAAAGGAACCCGATTCACAATAAGACTAGACAAGTTTTGATGCACACCCCGATGGGCAACGACGTCTTTTGTGGTGTTGTCTGTCGGCGGAGCGTGAAAACACGTCCAGAGAATATTCTAATGTCGGATTGAAAGGGTTTTTTTGAGGGAATATGATATTTTGATAATCTGTTTTGGGGATGTTTTATTCATTGTTGTATTTCTTAACTGGTTTCACAACTGAATTATAATAATACACGTGAAATGAAAACGAATTTGATGAGATCATTATCTTTTGTTAAATTGATAAAAGCTAAGTTATTATATTTTATACGGGTGGCAATTTGATAGAAGCTAGTTTTAAGAATGATGGTGGATTAGTGGAAGAACATTACGTAAAGAAACCAAAATTCTATGTCAAATTTATCAAACTACTTCTCACAGGAGTCACAGGTTAAAAACTTTAAATCCGTGAAGACCGGACCATTACGTCAAATAAATATTATAATAATATATTAGAGAGTAAGCAACTTAACACACAGACACACATACAGAGAAGACAGTACAGGCACATAGGAAACTATAAAGATAAAAAATGTTGATTTTAGGTGATTTTAGTAATTACGAACAAAAACTGCCTCAAGGATTAAAATTTAAAGCACAGTATTCGCTACATCTGGGCGTAATTTAATATATGTATAGCAATTAAGCTATACAATTTCGTTGATCAGTGTCACTCAATATTTGTACTAGATCTGCCGTCAAACAACCAATTGCAAAACCTTGCTACTATATAATACCGACGGAATCCGAAGCTCCTAAATATCTTCTACAAACACATATCACATTATACAAATGTTTATGAAACCTCAACCATCCAGTGTAATCAAAGGGCTCACATATCGATATCTCAAGCCAAACAGAATGAACATAGTACGTACTTCATAAACAATAATCGTGTTTAATCGGAAATTAATAGCTCCATCAAATGTTAAGCGCGAGAGGTAATCGGCCTGAGTATCGTTTGTCCATAAATACCAGCAATACTGGGCTATAGGTGCCCTTTTAAATATGAGATATATTAGTTTCCTTTTGGCAAGAAATCGCAATTGCGAATGATTCTTTACAATTATTATAAACAAGGGTTAAAACCAATAATGTTCTTAACCTCGTGCAATGATGGACAAGACGATATTAAGTTTCTGAGATTGCGTAAACTCAATCATGTGGGAAGTGTGATATAAGATTATAATGTAACTGTCAAGACGTGAATCGTCTGAATCTGAAGACGTAACTTCTAAGGTAGGTAACTTTTTATCTAAAATTTATACCTACCTATCTTGCATTTCAAAACATTTAATAAAAATAATTTGATTTGTTTAAAATTAAACAAAAATGCACCCAAACCCAAACCTCAGTTAGATAACTTACCTAGTAAACAAACTAGTGTAGTATACTTACTTGTAGGGCTCTAATCTAATATAATTCTGTGCGTGTGTGTGTGACTGTGTATTGACAGTGAAACCTCTAAATCGTACAAAAGCGACTAATATAATAATATTAGTCATTACAATGTGAATGGTATCAGCCATCTTCGGACGTGGACGTGTATTCACGTCACATTCCGCCCTTTGTCACTCAAATTATAGATTAATCTGTTGTAGTGATGCGCGCGCGCTGCGCATCCTCATACTCATTCTCTTATCCTCGCAGTCAACTATGTATGTTACATCAATATAGGTACTACCTAATCGTTTAATTTTCTTCGTCCAATATTGTCTGTTTGTGTCAAATATCCTTATTATTCATACTTACTAAAATTATATTTTGTTATCTTCCTAGATCTAGGTAGGTATTTCTGGAATCAGGATACTACATGTAAATACTACCTCGGACTAAGCACTACATATAATCAGGATAGAACTTCACTTCAGGTAAGTTCGTTTAATCCTGTAATTATTCATACTTACTAAAATTATATTTTGTTATCTTCCTAGATCTAGGTAGGTATTTCTATTAGGAGAAATTACAGTTTCTTCTCATATTTTTGTATGAAGATTGTAACTTTCCGTTTTCTAAATAGAAATTTCCATGAAATTTTCCACTTGTTTCCGAAAGCAGTTCCACTTTTAGAAAAAAATTCGGAACTTGCACGTATGTTGACAGTTTATAAATAAAAATAAATAAAATATCATTTATTTCAGGCTTTTCACCCATAAAACACAGAGACAAATCACACAATACATAACACAAGTACTTAAACGACACAATAACAAACCATATATATACTAACAGAACAATACAAAATAATGAAAATAAAAATGAAAATGAAAATAAAAATGTCAACAAATAAATTACATAATCTAACTTAACTAGGTAGCTACATCATTTGGTCCAGTTATGGGACACTGGTGCATGCAATGACAACCAGTGTCCCATAAATGGTCCGTCAAGCCTGTCGGCGACGACTGCCAGCAGGGCGCTGCCGCTGGCGCTCACACGCCGCGCCGCTGAGGTTGCTCTCTTGCGCATGGTGGCGTAAAAGCAATCCACACGCGCCTCCGCGAACATTCCCGAGGCACTGCAAAACCTCGGTAAATGCAGCAGCGCCCTTAACGTGTTATTATATTGAACACGGAGAGCGTTGTATGCCTTCTGTGTGTATTTAACCCACAGGCTGCTCGTGTAAAAAGTGGTACAGTATGCACGAAACAGTGTAGTTTTGACGTTTATGACTAGCATCAGTCTACTTCTCATAAACCCTATCTCAAGGGTCAAAAGACGAGTTGATCCCACCCCTAGTTGAGATAGATCAGTGACCTCATCCCCAAATTGACTATATTCAAGGCTTTATTGAACATAAAACGGGTCCTTTCTGATGCAAATATCCGTAAACAAAGGCGACGTGGAGGAACGTGGAATATTGAATACCCGCGACATCTGGGCTTGTAAATATAATGGGTTTTTTACTACTGGGGTCTGAGATGGGTTTGAAGGTCTGTTGACCTTTTAGAAAAGGAAGCTGTAATAAGAATATCATATGCAGTTGAGAAGAATACAGGCAAGTACTTTAACGATGCTGACGAGGTGGCTTATCTTCTTTTTTTTTCAAATTAATTAGTATCATTAAAACTAAAACCTTAAAGTTATGTTAGTAAATCCTATCTAAGTCCCATCTAAGTGGGTCGTGTTTTACATAGTTAATAAAAAAAACGATTCAGTTTCAGAAGACTATAAGAATACCGAGCAACGCTATTTAGCCGAGTATTTTCCGAGATTTCTCGAAAAATTACGCAAAAGGACTTATCGACTTATGCCATAAATAAAACCTCAGTTATCTGTTTTGAAGAAGAAGTCCTACAAAATGCTTTAACCAAGAAGTTCTCTAGGATCACCAACGTGTTCACTGGTCAGGTTCTCAGGCTTTGCCTTTGATTTTTCACCGATTTTCTGCTTTCGGCGTTCTCGCTCCTACGACCTTTTCCCGGTGTGTCGAAAACGACCAACCGGTATAGAATGTTGCTGCAACAAAACTATATTAGATCAGCATCACTTGGAGCTACCAACAACAGTGAGCCACTTAATCCGTAATACGTCCGATCGAATCAGATCCGATCCAACTCGATCAGTCACAATCAGCCAATGATCAGCCGCGCAGGTTCTCACGACCTGCGCCCGCGCAGCTGCCGGGCTATCGAGCAAACCGGACACTTACAAGTCTTACAACTTCATTACAGGCTCCATTTATCATGTTGCATTTATGCAACGCCTTTATTAAAAAACTTATTACAGAAATACCGATCGACAGAGAGAAAAAAGTCATCGTACTAATAAGTATACCCTATTCGAATTTCTAAGAAAACAATGAACTACATAATCAGGTAAGAATGTGAAAACCGACCTGAAACTTCTACAAAATGGCGGAGATTCCATTTTAATTTACAGGAAACTCTTACCTACGCAGGTTCAAGAAAAAAGAATTACTCGATCTATCCTTTCATACCTTTGTTTTAATAGGGTTGGCAGCTGCAAAGCCTTAAAATCCCAAAAAAACAACATCTTGACACAATCCGTTTGACAGGTAAAACCTACGCTGGCGCTATCTGTAAAATACTTCGACCAGCCAACCCTATTGTATAATTCCAAGATCATCTAACATCGACCAGACTAACGCCATCTACAATTCACCTGTTGAACTATCACTACGACCCTTCTGCTCCATAGCACAAAGGTGCGCGAGCGCCATGCTACCAGACCGGTGTGCGGTCAGGGCGAGGCGGCGCTATGTCGACGCGGTGTGTTAGAGCGGGACGGGCGCGTCGCGTGACTGGTTAGCATTGCAAGGTCGTTGGGAGAGGTGAGTGACACGAATGCGCAAACGCATTGGTCTGGTGCGCGCCGACCGTATGGGGTCGCGCGGCGACGACATGACGCGATATGATTAGGAAGACAGAGTCGAACCAAAGCTGAGGGCGGCCTATCGCCAACATCGAATATCTTTGTCTACCTCTCTATCGCTCTTACATATCCGAGCGACAGAGAGGCAGATATCGTTTTGAGATTTTTCGACGTTGACGGTAGGTATCGGGCTAACTCTACATAGACTTTGCAATAATAGATCGTAAAGTGTCTCCATAAACGTAAAATTCCTACGAAATTAAGAAATTATGACATTTATAGTAACTCATTCAAACGTTATCACAATACAAAGTAGGCTCAAAGATAGCCTAGATCTAGATCGACTCCAGCGGTCTGGAACATTAGTAGTCTTGTGTATGTAAACTCATTCGTGTCTCTCGCATTCTCTTGCTTATTGCTTATCATTACATATCCAACCGCGATAACTTGCTGTTAATGGTAAAGGGCGCACTGGTTCTGATAGTATGTTTATTTCATGAAACCTAAGAGTACACTGCCAAAAAATGGTATCAAAAAGAACATCAAAATATATAAAAACAAAGAAATTCAAAATTACAATAAAAGTATAAAAGTAAACGTATAAAAAGGTGCGTCGTCCACATTCCCCCCTTTTTTATTAAAAGGGGGGAGCTTATTCAGCTTCCGCAAGGGCTGCCGCAAACTGCCCCTAAGGCTGTGCACATCCGCAACTCTTATAATGCCATCATGGCCTGGGAAGACAGCAGTAATGCCGTTTTCACGAGCCTCTCCCAGCAGCCACCCATAAACGCGCCGCCGGAGGGATGAAACGCCAGTTGATTCTCTGCGCAGCAGCAGCGAACTGGGACGTAGCGTCATCGTATAAACGTCGAAGCCCCCGGTTGACACCCACGAATGCAGTTCCATTATCTGACCACAGCTCTGATGGGGTACCTCTTCGAGCGATGAATCGGCGGAGGCTCATAATCGCAGAGTCGGTTGACAGACTGTCTACAAGACTCGTGGACTGCACGTAGTACGAGGCAGGTGTAAAGGGCGTAGATATGAGCGCCGATAGGCAGTTAGCCGGCGGCGGCGCGCCGGTCAAAATTGGTCGGCGGCGGCGGCGAATCGGCGGCGTGGCCTTGAAACACCTTCGATGAATGAAAAAAGAATTCAAACCAAAATTTTACCGAAAAAACATGTTTTTGCTGTAGGAAAGTTATGAAATAAATGCATTTTTTATTTTCAATGATAATTTATTGAATAATGGTACGAAAAAAAAATGATATCGTATAAACTGTGGATAGGCGGTATCGCGCGGCATCAGAGGCGGTCTTAATCTTGGTGAGGCTCTGGCCGTAAGATCTTAGCGAGGCCCTTATCTTTTGAGCTAAGTTAAAAATTGCGAAATGACTGTATCAGGGAAACGTCTTGTCGACAGTCCAAAGAAAATCGAGCTCCGTCATTAACCAATATCGATTCAACAAAACCGATTTATGTCAAAAAGTGAGGCCCAACGCCGAGCTCCATGTAACACCGAAGACTTGATTTCGACGCCTCCCAATGCGAGGCCAGAGGATGAGCTGCAGGTAAGCATACAGCTAAGAATCGAACGCCAAGTGTAAGCTTGGCTGACGGCCGAACGCCTGGAGCGCCGATTGCGGCGCGCTTCTGTGCAAGGCCGAGCTGCAAGAGAGCAGAGCGAGGGCGCAGGCCGATAAAGACTGAAGCCATAGTGTTAAAGATCTGGAGCTTTCCTGCGGGCGCATTCGTGCGACGCCAAAGGCCGAGCTGCAATGGAGCTAAGATCGGATAAGGACCAATGCTCAAGCGTTTTAAAACAGGCCGAAAGTTGAGCTCCAAACAGGGCCAAAAACTTGCAGGTTCAGATAGCGGCTTAATTCCATGCGAGCGATGCAAGGCCAAAGATTGAGCTGCGAGAGAGCAAAGCTTGAAATTTAAACAGTGGCCAAGTTTAATTGAGACCGGATTCCGACGCCCTTCCGTGCGAAGCCAACGGCCGGACATTTGGACGTGGAAACGCTTAATATCTCAAAATTAACCCCCTTTTATGCCTTTAAAGACTTTTAACCATGCTTGCAATGGTTAAATTCGCGGTAAATGACGGATGGTTAGCTGGCAAAATTAGTTAAGCATTGGATCGGTTAATCGGTAATCCAAAGATGTGGGTTCGAGTCTCACGTTAGCCAGAGTTGATCACAGTTAATATTTTAATTGTGATTGACATATGTGTAGTGTATATTATATACAATCTATAAATTGTAATGTGGAACGTTCCACAATAAAATGGAAGGAAATCAGTATGTTTATTACAAGCATATTGATGTTAAAATTGATATTAAATCATTTCGTTTCCCCAAGACTAGTAGCGCGGTTACTAGACAGATAAGTTTGCAATTGCCTTCGATATTTTTGAATTATATGGGCCTAAAATACCTTGTGAATGCCTATAAACTGTTTGAAGTGGCGCCGTTAATGATCTAAACTCGATTAAAAATATATTAACTAATTCCGAAAGTAGTAGTAACTACCAAGGTCACGCCGATGCCACGCCGATAGCGCAGCGTCGGCGGCGGCGGCGCGAAAATTTTGTCGGCGGCGGCGGCGCGCCGGCGCGGCGCTCATATCTAAAAGGGCGACGTATCTCTTTTCGCGTCTTCGGCCAACGGAACCTTGTACTGGACCGAAGTAATCCAGCCCTGTGAATGTAAACGGCCGTTTGTGGTGTCCAAGGCGTGCTTCTGGTCACGGGTTGAAACTGCTTGGCCCGGCGTATTCGGCAAAATAAGCAGTTGGAGGTGATTGCGGACGGTACTTCTCAGTGACAAAAGGTGATAATCTTGTCGTAGCTCATTCACAACGGTCTCTGTGTTGCCGTGGGCAGCCCTGCGATGGTGGTGCTCGACAAGCAGGCGCACAGCTGGATCTTTGCCATCAAGCACAATGGGGTTTTTCATCTCGTCCCGTACCTGCGACGCTGCCCTTATTCGGCCAGACAAACGCATAAGTTCGTCGTCTCCGATGGTCACTGATAGCTTGGATAAACGGCTGGTGCGTGGCAAAAGCTGGGCGGGATGGCTATCTAGACTGGCCATCTCGACAGGAAATGTGTTCAACTGGGACTGGCGTAGAACGTGAAGTTCGGCTAGACGTAGATCTGCGGCGGTCAGGCCCGCGGCAGATTCGCGCACAGAGCGCGGGGCGGCGAACTGTTGCCATTGGTTGGATGGCTGAAACACAAAACTACACAAGCCCCCCTCTAAGCGGACTAAATTGTCTACACATAGACCCCTTTTAGCTAGGCAACGGATTCTAAGTAACGTCAAATACTTGTGAGCTATGGCTGTTGCGCGCACCAGCCTCACCCAAGAACTGAACCGTTTAGGATCGGCTGAGACTGGCTCGAGCTTTTCAACGTCACTAATGAGATGAACTAAATCAGGACGCGCTGCACGTTTGCTCTCTTCTTCCATGCCTGGATATTCTGGTGAACTGGGCTCACTGGGCCACTCCGTAGAGAGCAAAAATTCAGGACCCGAAATCCATCGCGATTCTGGAGATAACGTCACTCGCTTGATGCGGGTAGCATCATCAGCAACGTTGAGTTGACTTGGCACCCATCGCCATTCTTTTACGTCGGTTATTTCCATAATCTCGGCTACTCTGTGAGAAACAAATGGTTTAAATAAGCGCGCCTCGCTTCGTAGCCACCCCAAAACGGTCATAGAATCGCACCAGAATACACGATTTATAGGCTTGAATCTGTGTGCTTCGCAAATTGTTGAAGCGAGACGGGCTGCGATTAACGCTCCTTGGAGCTCTAAGCGATTGATGGAGATTTGTTTTAAAGGAGCTACGCGGACTTTGCTGCATATAAGAGCCAGCTTCACTTCACCATTTTCTAAGACGAATCGCCAATATGCAACCGCAGCGAAAGCCGACTCGCTCGCGTCACAAAACAAGTGAAGCTCGCACTTATCAATCTTTAATTCGCCAAGTAAGTAGCAGCGTGGAATCTGTAAACCAGAAATTGCAAATAAATCCTCAAACCAGAGTCTCCATGCTGCACTGTCACTTGGCGACAGCTCCTCGTCCCAATCGATACCCTTACGCCACGCATTTTGGAACATGATGCGACCCGTTATCACTACTGGCGCCAGGATACCGAGTGGGTCGAAAACCCGCATAACGTGAGCCAATACCTCACGCTTTGTGAACTTATTTGGCAGCGCGCGTTCTCTTTTAATTCCGATATTAAAACCTATTTTATCGGAAACTGGTTGCCAAATAAGTCCCAATGTACGTACAGGAGCAGTGAGGCGTCCAAGATCAACATCTACGTTATTGCTAGCTACAGGGACTTCAGCCAAGCTCTCTTTGGGCAGTAGACGCAGCGCAGAGGGATTGTTTGAGGTCCAAGAACGCATCTCGAAGCCAGCATGTTTATGGATGTTGGTGATCTCGGCGGCAAGTTTTGCGGCCTCGTCAACACAATCTAAGCTCACTATACAGTCATCCATATAGTGGTCAACTATGATGGCTCGAGCCGCATCTGGAAAGCGCTCCTGCCATTCAACTGCGTTTTTGTTCTTTATGTAAATGGCAGTGAAAGGGCTGGAAGCGGCACCGAAAATCATAGATGACATACGGTATGTCATGATAGGGTCTTTAGGCGAGTCGCGCCACAAAAACCTCTGAGCGTCGCGATCCTCTGCTCGGATCTTGACTTGAGGAAACATCTCGCGAATATCACCAGTTAGGGCAATTTTTCCCTCTCTAAACCGCAATAAGATTCCGAGCAGGGGCTGCAACAAATCTGGACCGGTTAATAGAAGTGAATTTAGCGAAACACCGTGATTTTTAGCAGCAGCATCGTGAACAATTCTTAATTTGTTCGGTTTGTTTGGATTGGTTACGCCGAAATGTGGTAAAAACCAAACGGGCGCCTTGGCGCTAGGCTCTTCCGTGCACAGTTCAGCATAACCTTTCCGAAACATGTCGTGTATGTTTTCACGGTAACGCTCTGCATACTGAAAATCACGGGCCATCTTTTTCTCGAGACTAAGAAACCTAGATAAGGCAAGCTTGCGACTATCTGGCACAGATAAATTGTCCGACTTCCAAAGTAAACCGACTTCAAAATGCCCGTTAGGCAGGCGACACGCAGTACGTTCGAGAATTTGAATAGCGCGATCATCGTCAGCGCTGCGCGCTTCGTGTTTCGAAATGCCGATTGAGTCTAAACTATACTGCTCGCGAATCAACTGCTCTAAAACTGCGCGATCGCCGACATCCGCGACCGCGGGCTCGCTCACTATAGCGTGGTTGACAGTTTCGGCGGGAGCGGTTTTACTGCAACCAAAGGCGAATAGGACCCAACCTAACGCGGTTTTAATCGCGACTGGTTCTGCCCTAGTGCCCTCGCGTATAGCCCTAGGAATAGTGAGGTGCCAGTTATCGAGACCGACTATAATCGATGGCTGTATGTTGCCGTAACAAAACTCATCCGCGATGTCTGAAAGGTGAGAAAATTTAAGCACGCTCGACCTATCGGGAGTTTGAGTAGCGAGACCTAAACCTTTCATCGCCCGCGCTTTACTAATATAGTGCGTATCCTTACCACGGCGACCTTTCATTTGGAAATCGACATACTGCACAGACGTATCCTTTCCTAACCCGCCGACACAGTCTAACCTCATGCGCCTCTGGGGTCCACAGGCACCTATTTGCGCGGCGATATCTTGCTCAATAAACGAACCTGTGGCCCCGTCGTCTAACATGGCGTACGTATTCACGGAACCTAACGGACCGGACACGGTTACGGCTACGATCTTCAATAACGGGCGAGCAGGCAACGTCTGAGCTGGAGATCCCGAGGCAACCGATGTCGATGTATGGGTCAGAATCTCCTTTGATTCGACATCGTATGAAGCGGAGTCGCTCACGACAGTAGGTGGTGCGGCGTGGTCAGCAGGAGCTCGCGGTGTAGTGCCAGAAGTTCCCGCTACCGGCTCATCATCATCTACTTCAACGTGCGCAGCTGCGGAACGCTCGTAATTCGGGTTGTGCAGTAAAACGTGGTGACGGAACGTACATCCGTCAATGTCACAAACTTTCTTCGCCTTACAAAAATTAAACCTATGCCAACCTATTTTGAGACATCGATGACAGACTCTTTTCTTTTTAATCAAACTCCATCTGTCATCGATTGACATCGACTTAAATTTGTCACATTGAATTAAATCATGCGGTTTTTCACACACGACGCATGATTTAATTTTAGGTGCAGTCGCCGATGAATTCAATTTAGCGTTATTTCGCGATGTTGAATTTGAATTCACAGAATTATTTTCAGCGGCAACGTGCACATTATCCCTGGCCCGCCTACTATCTACCGCTTGTGACGCAGTAGTCGGCTCAGGGATTATGCCGAACCGAGACTGCAGGTCGACTTCGTTAGCGAGGAAATCAGCTAGATTTTCTAACTTTGACAGACCGGCAGCCTCATAACGAACGGCATAGTCTAGCCATTTAGCTCGCAACAGCGGAGATATTTTAGTAATTAAAGCCTGAAATAGTTCAGGCGAGGCCAGATATTCCGTATGACCCAATAAACGTATTATTTCGACACAGTTGCGAACTCGACTGGCAAACACAGCTAAATCCTTACCTTCAGCGCTCACGCGCGGCAATGCGCGCACCGCAGCTACTTCGTGCGCCACCACCATCTCGGGGCGGCCGAAGCGCGCGTCGAGCGCGCGCACCACGACGCTGGGCTCGCGCGCAGACACAAGCAGCGCGGCGACTGCCTCGCGCGCCGCGCCCGTCAGCGCAGTATTCAGTCTTGCCAGATTATTCGCAGCTGTGTAGGAACCTTGTGTGTTTTCAAAGGCTTTTTTCAAGCCAAGCCAATCTAAATGCGACTTGCCATCGAAACGGGGTAAAGGAACACGATTAATGGCGTGGCCAATGCCTTTATTTACACTGTCAACTAAAACACCCAGACTTTTAACCAACTGTGGAACTTCTTCTCTCTCGGGCCGCTCGGGATGGGCCGCAGTCATCGCAGCACCATAGTCGCGACGTTCAGGAATGACCGCTGACATCGCGACACCACAGTCGCGGCGTTCGAGAGGAGCCGCCGTTATCGCGGCACCACAGTCGCGGCGCACAGTCACTGTCCGCACAGGGGACACGACATGCGCGCGAGGGGCTTTAGCTTCCAGATCCCTGAAAAAAACATTGTTCGTAAATGTTTCCTCATGGTTAAAAGCAGCTTCAGACTTACTGAACCATTGGTCTATATTAATTTGGCTGCTCCTAGAGCTATGGTGACTCGCGTCGATGGCGGCGATCTCTGCTTTTAATTCTAGCTCTGCGGTCAGTTTTTCAAGATCAGCCAGCCGGCGTGCATCTAACTCTGCAGCTTCAGCGGCCTCACGGCGGCGGCGTAGTTGTTTCGCTTCTAGCTCGGCGAGGCGACGCGCGTGCTGCGCTTCAGCCGCTAATCGCCTGGCCACTACCGTAGACGAAGAGCGAGATGACGTACTTACGGGACGGGATCGTGAAGGCGCCGGTGGTGCGGTTGTCGGGTCGACAAGAGGGGCTGAGGGCACGTTCGACGGCCCAGCCTCACTCTCCGCAACGGTCTTACCTTCGTTACCATTCTTACCCGCTTTCACCGATCGTGTGACGACCATATTTACCACAATTAATACTGCTTTTTTATTTCTTAATTTTGACTCATACTTAATTCACTATATACTATCACTTTTAAATCCACGAATGGACCAAAATGTTAATGGTAAAGGGCGCACTGGTTCTGATAGTATGTTTATTTCATGAAACCTAAGAGTACACTGCCAAAAAATGGTATCAAAAAGAACATCAAAATATATAAAAACAAAGAAATTCAAAATTACAATAAAAGTATAAAAGTAAACGTATAAAAAGGTGCGTCGTCCACACTTGCAATAAACGTGCAAGAGCGTAGCATGGTGCTCGACAGTCGATTGGGATGTTATATCCAATCCAAGTCATGATGCGGATTTTTTTAAAACTTTAAAGGTAGACAAAAGCGTCAAATTAAGAGATCAGATCACAAAGACACTCTAATTGAGAAAAAGATATAAATATTGTATGGTGCGTCACACGAGCGCTGAATGGCTAGGCTAGTCCAACCATGTGACACATAATCCGTATTATTTTAAAATCCATAGAAATAGGCGCCATTAGAAATCTAGACATTTTACGCAAAAATTTAAAAGAAAACACTCTTCATAGTGAAATGAACCTAAATTCTAAAGTTCAAAGTTCTCGTATATAGAATTATGCAAACCAATCACAGTACGTAGATACTAGATACCTATTATAATTATAGTATTATTTTTTTATACCAATGCTTAGTTTGGAGCTAAGTTAAATTGTGTAAATTTGACCTCAATATGCGTTTATTTATATTTTATTTAATAAATCTACACATAAAACCAAAATCAGAAATTATAAACTACATACCTACATCATTGTTTATATATATAGATGCTTCTGTATATATAATTCATTCAGATTCCAGTACCTAAACCATACGACCGATGTCAGGCGCGGCAAACGCAGCGACCTATGCGGTCGGTGCGCACCCGACATCTCGCGTGCCAAATCCCCATGTTTAGGTTAACAACTAATCCAGTAATATTGATTTTTAATTGATGACCAATTAATAATTGCTTTGAATGGCTTCACAAGCAAAAACCGCCTAGATTTGTTTTCGTGGCTCCTTTGTTTTATCCGGCTCGAAGGACCAAACGAAGGAAAACAAACCTATACGTGCGTGCGGTTAAACGTGGCGGTGGCGCTACTGTAGTACAATGGTGCGGAGGTAGTATGGAGCGAAGTTAGTTCAGAGTTTTGCCAGCTGCAGAGGTAAGTTGGTGTTGTGTAATTGTGTGTGAAAAATCGGTGGCACGTTTGAGAATTGACTGTAGTTGTCTGTAAAATGCTGTTGCTATGCGGAATAATGATGGAAGCTTTGGAACAATGTTTAAGGATACTAGGTACAAACTTTTAAGTGTTTAAATATATTAATAAAGTACAATAAACCCACAAATAATACAAAAGTACAAGTAGGCACGTAGAGATGAAATGATATGCAGATAGATAGCCTATATGATATTAAACTTTAAGAAAATCAAAATTATTGCCCCACTGCATATGACCGTCACGCCATCTTACGAACAGTATTGACATGAATCGACGTTATATTGAATCTTGCAATGTAGATGGCGCTATAATAGAATTTTTATTTATTTCATATTGTATAATGTTATCATATATGTACCTACCTATATCTAAAGATATGCCTACTAATATCATTGCTGTAAGGCTTGCAAATCAGGTGATTATTAATTGTATCGATCATTGCAATAACATCGACAATCATTTTAGCTGACCATCAGAGGACCCAATATCTTTACAATAGGTTTCTCAATGAGGTTTCGGCAGCTCAGCAACGTGCTGACTCTTAGAGGACTTTATCTCGTTGGAGTAAGGCTCACAATTCATCAGCCATATATAATTATGCCAACAATTATAAATGTAGTCGTAAAAGCCGATGACACCGCCTCCATCATCTGAGAGCGGCAGCTGGAAACGTTGCATTATTCAGGGGATTCAGATTTGAGATTCCGCCGGTTCGCACGCCAGCGCACAAAAAGCGCGCGTGTGTAGCGTACCCCTGCTCGCTGTTCGAATACCGTTCGTTACTCGCAATTTATATGTTACCGTCAATAAAAAAGCCTTTACTATTCGCAAATCAAAGAGACGATCGTGGTGAAATAATAATTTTATTATAAATAAGAATTCTTTGCTCTTTCACACCATCAGGCAAGTGTGAATGAGAAATTTTACGATCTCGGTCATCAGTTTGGTTTGCAAACAGTATACTTACAGCATTTATATACCTACGCCTGCGCCAATTATGAGGTTTAGGTTTCCCTGAGCTCGTTTTAATCGAAAAACAACCCCGCCGAAAACATTAATTCGACATTGGTCGGCTGAACAGATTACATTTCAGTCACTAAATATATGTCTGATAGAGAATTTAGTTCAAAATAAATGATGGGCAAAGAAAGCATCACCATTGCTAAGAGGTATATTTTTTATATAAGTACCTAATGCAGGTGATCACTATAACAGGGGACCGATACGAAAATTGTGAAAAAAATACCCTGTGTGGCCTGTGTCGGTTCTTCTGAGCTCTGAGGTTTTCTGTTTTGATCTAAACTGACCTTTAATGACACATTATGTACAGTAGGTAATGTCAATAATTATAGTTTTAGTAGTTTTTGGTGGTTGTATAGATAATAGGTACATAATACATGTCTGGTTCCGATTCTGACCTATCTATGAAAAACCAAACTTCATGTTTATTTCATTTGCTACTTTATCTTCACACTCGAACAGTTACAATCATTAAACAATGTTTACGTAACCGTAACTTAAACAACGCCATCTGTTTGTTTACGACCGACCAGTACCTAAAAGCGAGTGGGATACTGAGAGTGGTGATTTTGGGGGCTAAAAATTACATCTCTCCATTTTGGTAGCACCAAAAAGTTCTTAGTTAGGCATAGCACCAAGGAGTTCTTAGTTAGGCACATAGCCCGCAGAGAACCTGAGAACTTAGAAAAACTGGTTGTTGGTGGCGGTGGTCGGAGAAGTAGATGGAAAACGACCTCGCGGCCGATCTCCGAGACCGACAGGATTGTTACCCTGACTGACCTCCCAGTAACGACCGCCATGAAGACAGCTGAGGACAGACAGGACGGAATGGAGACAACTGGTGAAAGAGGTCGCTACAGGACGGACACGACTTTCAGAAATGAAGAAATTATTGATTGATTTGACAACTCACCTTTCGTTTCGCCGGACACAACATATACCTTTCTCTGTCCTTCTAATCACGAACTTTTTTGAAAAAGGATGTATGTAATTTCCCCTTTACGAGCAATAAAGCAAGTGGTACAGAAATACAGAAGCGGTGGTTTTGGGTAGTTATTGTTTTTGTGATGCGCGCCATCTCGCGGCAGCTGGCGGCACCGCAAAGGCAACGGACGACCACCCGCGCGGGCGCAAATTCGTCCAATCGAATTTATCAGTTATCACATTTATCACTAATTCGGTACGTAAGCGTCGTAAGCTACTGTTTTTGTTAAGGGCCATCTTTTTATTTGTTTTCGATTTTCTTTGACGTCAGATTTTAATAAAATTTGGTGGTTATACCTATAGGTTCACCAAATCTTCCCCTAAGTTACGAAAATGATGGTTTCGTAACTCAACGGAAAAATTACACACTTTTGCTGTCCCAAAATTTGTATTTCGTATTTAATGCGCCCAAAATTCCCTCCAGGAGCACAAAGTTGAATTCCTGTTGAATCGATCCTCTTCAAAACTTGGTTAAAAAAATCTACGAGAAAAATGCCCTTAAACTTAATTTAATAAGTACAGTAGGTATATGAACATTAAAAATATACGGGGAGTATTAGTATTGTATGTTCAATTCGCTTGCCTTAGCGTAGTCGACGGGGGAGGCATTCACGGGGCAGGTGAACAGGCCCTCACTGAAACAAACAAATATTACACTAATTAATCATTGCCCTGTAATAGTTAATATAAGGTACTTAAGGTAGGTACTTATTTCCCATCGAAAATGAAACTAATCATGTCCTATGACTTGTCTTACTGATTTAATAAGTTTTTATTTTTATTTTCATGAAACAAGTTTTCAGATTAATATCCATTTTCAGTTAGGTAAGTAGGTATACAATTATACAATATGACATCGTTTTTTTTTTCAACATCGATCGATGCGAGCGGACTAAAAATCAACAATTTGAAATGGCGACCAATTTTACCAAAAGTTTTTGACGTTTTATAAAATCACGGGATCGAAAAAGTTATTTTCTGATATCTGCAAATTAAAATTATAACTTCTCTATAATCGAACGAGCGAGCGAAGCGAAGTGAAGTTCTTACATTTGGAACGCACGGCTGGCTAGGGGCACGCCCCGGCATTTCGATGTTTTTAAGCTGAACTATCAGAAGATAGTTTGATACACAATAACTTAAGTAAATTTGTTCTAATTTAAATTAAATTGGGTGAACGTAAAGTTGAAGGCATTACATTTTAGTCATTAAATTTTGAGCAGGCTCGATCAATAGGTTATTGAGGTAGAAGAGCTTAAAATGCTAAACAACTATTTGTGAGGGGTCTTGCTATTCTGGTCTTTTTAATTGCAAGAAAGTATGGTCGAGTTTGGCATCAAATGAAAGTGCTCGGTTTACACATTTATAATGTTGTTTTTTAATTTAAGATTTTGAAATAATTAGCAAGATAAAAACTAAATAAAATAAACATAATATTATTTAGTATTTGACATTTGACAAGAAAGATTACGGCTTACCACAGATACAGTTTATATTAATTTCTATGGTGACTTAAATTTATCAATTAAGGGCTCCACAGATCTTGCAATAAATCGCACACGGTTTTCTATCCTTTGACGACTGCATTCAATTGATCTTTTTGGCGAACCGCGAGTTCTCAGTTCGGGGCGAACTACTAGTTATTTTGAATTTTATTTCTATTTCTGCTAGTAGGTAAGTAGATAGTTGTGCATTACATCCTCTAGCGGAGTGAGTAAGTATTGATAGACGTGGACAATTAAATAGCAATAATGATTGGATCTCGGTGATCGTCGTTATCGCACGCGCAGCCGCTTGACGCACTGACTGACGGCATATTAATCGATGCTAGATCGTACAGCCGCCGACACAATCAAATATTATTGGGCTAGAGTAGGGCTTCCAATACCGGGATCCCGGTATTTCGGGATCCCAGGATCCCGTCTTTTTAAGCGCATTTTTCAATACCGGTATTTTTAAAGGCAATACCGGGATCCCGGTATTTTAAAAATGACGGAAATGCTCAGTATAAACCCTTTAAATCCATTATATTCGGCTGTATCAAAAAGCTTACTAAACGTCAGACGCATCTAGAGTTAGACCAAGAAAAGTCTGCAACGATTTTGATAGCACGCACAGTGCAAGTGTTATATTAAACGTCAAACTTCTATGAAATTATGGCGTACAAACAAATAACACTTGCACTGCGTACTGCGTATGCTATCAAAATCGTTGCAGACTTTACTTGGTCTAACTCTAACTGGTCTCTTTTTATTATTGAAACAAGATCGTTGCCTAATGCGTCAGATAAATATTTGGTTGTTGGTGGTGGATGAATCCTGAAGTTATGTGGGTGATGAATATGATGATAGTGACATTAACATTAACATTAACATAATTCGTTCTTATAATTTTATCAAAAAATAAAACGAAAGAGCAAGGATAACTGTAATAATGGCAAAACAAATTTTGACGGGAATTTTAAAAAATGTTGTCTGGTTGGTTAAGTTGGACTACAAATGTGACTGGTGAGGTGAAGTCAACAAATTGGATAAAATTATTGCCAACCTGGAGTGTGAAATAAAATTATTGCAGATGGCGGCATTGATTGTTTATTGTTCTAATAGCTTTTAGGACATATCTGGTATTCCAGTGAGCCTTTCTAATTCCCCTTTTTAATAAAACTATATATTTTTAAGCGATTCATATCCAATACCGGGATCCCGGGATCCCGGTATTGATGAAGACAGTTTCGGTATTAATACCGGTATTGTGAGACGTCCGGTATTTGGAAGCCCTAGGCTAGAGCCATTTCTAAAAACTGAATCGACAATTAAATTTATATATACATAATTAGTTATCGAACCCTACGCACAAGATTTCACGATATGTATTTCAAAAATCTATATACTTTTATTTTGTTAGAATTAATAAGGTGCCCTGACCAAAATTCATCCTTTAGGTATGTATTGGATAGGATCTTTCGGACTTTGAACCATAATTAAGCATTTAAAAGGCAGAAGAAATATATTAAGCACAATTATTTTGAACTTCAAGTATTAATTTAGCATAATTTCTGACACCTTTACGTCCGTTAAAGGGTTAATTATTATTATAAAGCTGCTATAAAATAAACAATGACGCCGTTCACCCTGACTTAGGCACGGTTTAGTTTAGGCTATGAAGTTAACTTAACAGTGACAAACGGACATATTTAAAGCGATGCCGCTGCTCAGATACACCCTTTGCTTACTAAGAACATACCTAAACAATACATCATAAAATGTTGCGTAGGCACCATAACTTGACGGCTGTTGCTCGTACATTTTACAAGGTAAGGGGCTAGTTGGCCACTGTGTAGCGTAGGGTTTTAAGGTTTTGTAAATCTCTCTTTAACTTCCATCATCATTTTAAGTATTTTGACCGAGCGAGCGCAAGGCGCGAGCGAAGCATTTCTGTTTCATCTGGGGCATAACTGCCTTCGTGTTACTATTCGGCAGCTGTACGGCTGTTCGTTTTTCTTTAACCTATTCTCGTGAAATGTTGTGAGCAGTTTCTACCTGTATAATAGATATGTACCTATATGTAATTTTTTTGCGAATTCATTTTTGGAATGTTTTAAAAATAGCGGAGCCATACATTTAATACTACGTTTTAAATTATACACGACTACGAGCTTCGCTTATTAAACTTGGGCGCTTGAGTATCCGACTGTACCAATAATGAGTAGTAGATAACAATTACATCGGACGCAACACGCAGACGGACGGACGGGTTCCGGCATCTGCGCGTGCGCCGCTAGACTGTGGGGGCGAATACCCGTCGAGGTATGGACTTTAAATATGCGTAGGTACGTATGATGAATGACGTTACAGACATCATCATCATCATCCTGGCGTTGTGCCGGCCTTTTGCAATGGCTCATGGAAACCTGAGGTCCGCTTGGGAGCGAATAACAAGAATTAGCGTAGGCACTCATTTTTGCGAATCATGTGACCTTCCACCCAAAGCAAAGGCATTACATACTAGGCTTTATTGAATTGAAAATAATAGTAGGCAAAGTCGCTGCCTACTTAGTTTCGTTTAACCCTATGCGTGGAAACTTGTGACTCCATTACTAGATATCATCATGCAAAAAAACCATAATGTAATGTAAGTAATAAAGTTATTACTTCGGAATAATTGAATTGTTCTGTCTTAGTAATAAATAATAGTTACTTGCAGAAATTCATATTAATATT
This sequence comes from Cydia amplana, assembly GCF_948474715.1. Taxonomy (NCBI): domain Eukaryota; kingdom Metazoa; phylum Arthropoda; class Insecta; order Lepidoptera; family Tortricidae; genus Cydia; species Cydia amplana. Next base: position 131,043 of record NC_086074.1, on the reverse strand, counting down.
GCTTTAATTAAGAATGTTGCCGCTATCTGACAAAACGCGTGGATGGTTATGCGCGCTATGCCAATAGAAGATGGACGGCATTTGTGAAAGACGCACGAACAAAATGTTTGCTATTCGTCTTTTTATCCGCCCGCCGCTGAAAGGAGGTTAATGTATGCGAATATCTCTAACGCTTTGGAATTTAATTGCCATATTAATATAGCTGGTTTGGCAAAGTCTCACACCAGATGAACAGATCAACTGAAGGACTCGTCTACCGCAAAATCTACTCTATTGTAAAGGACGCCATGGATTGCGATGTCTGCGATAGCTAGTGTAGATCAATCCTTGTCATCCACGATCTTCATGAGGAAACGACAGACGAGAGAGAGAAAAGAGGTTCAAATCCTTGAATTCACCCATGTTAGGAATACATTGTGGGTTGTGGGTGATTATTTTTCTTAATGAGTCAGTAAGGGGGTTAATACTAGTAGAACGAAAACCAAATTTAACAAAAAGTTTGATATGGAACACTGAAATATTTAAAATACACTTCAGCATAGGTGGCTACATCTAATTGATAAACAGGAAATCAAAAGGCAGCGCGCATCAGACATCGGTTTTAATCGCTATTACGACCATGAACCAGCGTACAAATTCAATATGAATTTATTTGCTATTGAAAACTCCTAACACGTATAACTTTATAGTTTTAGGTATAAAAATTCGGTTCAATGTTTCCATAAGACTAGTCAGTCTGCTGAGTAGCTAACAGCCGAACACAATTTACTAACCGTTATAATTTCGTTCCAATATCTAGGTTTATTTTATGTATAAGAAAGGTCAATTTTCAAAACTATCGCGGCTGCAGGGCAAGACCAGGATATCTCGATTTACAAAATCAGTCTAAATACGATAAAAACGCTTGCGGCCTAGCAAAACAAAGACTTCTAAAACGGAGATTTTGTGAATTCGAACGTCGTGAACGATTTTGTGACGAACGCTATTCTTGGCATTTTTGTACGAAATATAATTTGATATTAAATTTTCTAACTATTTGCTCCACGATGAAGGAAAGCTTCGTGAGGAAACCTGGCTAAACCTAATAGTTTCTAGTAGCTTAGCCTCTCTGGGTTGAAAGGTTAAAAGATGGCAGTAGCTTTAATAAAAACCGATTCGGTTACCAGAAAGCGAATCCCGAACTCCTTTCGGATGCAACTGGGAAAATGCTAAGATGAGAAGGATACGATAGGCCAAACGAACCGTATAGAAAACTGTAATCTTCATTGGACTCGATAATTGAAAAACCACAATCTTCTCCATTCGAATCGATAAAAATGGAAAACTCTGTCACCAAATCTATCATTAAACCTCAATAAATCAGCGTTCACGATCCACTGCGTCGATTATACTGGTTATTAAACAAAACTGTTCCGGTAACGTTCGAGATGCGCAAAAACGCCCCCCAACCATCCACACACGCATCCACTGTTAATATAAAATCGTACTCTCTTTAGACAAACCAGTATTGTATGAACTCCCATTGAACATGATTGTTACTGGTCTTAAGATCAATGAATATTGGTTTTAGTAATAAAGCTTAAGCAATGAGAAGAACACTATATTTTCTTCGGATTGTCGACTAATTACGAATGATTGAGAAAAAATCTCCTTGCTTTATACCCACATTGTATTTATGAGTTTGGCACGCGCCAATCGATTCTGAACTTTAAGTTAACGGTATAGAGTCTGTGTTAGATTGTGGGTGAGATGTTAGACTGGGTATAGACTAGCGTAAGGACAGGAATAGCCAATAGGAGATTATGTTGTTGGTAATTACCCATGATAATGCGCGTGCGCTGGTTTCTAATCAAACGACAAAGACTAATTGCCGAGTCGCATAATTTAGTGGCCGTTTTTATAATCGAGCAATTAATCATAGTGCGTTGATTATTTAATTATCTTCGTCGCCGTGTGGAACTAAAAGTATATAAATTAATAATTCATTATTTCTATTGATTTTGATTTAAAAAATACAGTTTAGTCGTTTGCTAAATAATTAAGTAGGTACAGTTTGTTTTTTTTAAGTTTAAACTTCTGCAAATAAGGGTAAGTATTTTTAAACAGTTTAAATGGTCAGTTATGTTGTATTTTACCACAAGTAGGTATATATTTCCCAGAGTTATGGTAATGGACGTTTTTTACGCATTTACATTAGTGTATCGTCGTCTAGGTATCACCATCCATAGTACAAACCTTGATTAGTTTTGTCTAACTCGACTAGTGATATGATCCTCAAAAAAAAATACGATCAAAATCATCTTATAGTATAGGAAGTGCAATATGTTCGGATAATACTTCAAAATCAATTAGTAAATTTGCTTTTAAAACAATAAAACAGTCTGTTTATGGACGTTAGAAACCAAACTAAATTATACTCTTAGGAAGTTTTCACCCTGGCACCGCCACAGTATGGCGTCAGTATGACAACTGCCTTCGCAAAATTACGCCATAGGTTAGAAGGCTTGTAGTGCTTAAAGTTTACGATTCCCTTTGCATTGTAATGGGTAAACTCTAAAGATAGCCGGAGCCAGCTATTTGTGCCAATGAGATACAACGCGGGGGTCAAGCGTTGCAATCACTGCACAACACGAATCACTTTTGATGGACCGTATGTCTATGCAATACGGTATATGAATGTGAGTTAACTGTGTCCACGATGGTATAGTCAGCTTCAAAAATTACGGATCAGACTACGCGTCAACGTATCTAAGGTTAGACGGGGTAAGAGAAACACTTGATGCTGTAAGGAATCCTCATACTGTTTCCCTTACCCTACATGAACTTACCATTCCCTAATAACTTAAAAGATGTCTCTATATGTAAGTAGAACAATTAGACTGTGATAGATTATTTTGTTCGCGAACTGTAGAAACATATCCTTATGTGGTAGAGTATCTAACCAGGATGCATGGCGAATACTTTTCGCGCGTTGTTTTATCTAGTGTTGAGTCGCTCACTCGTGAGGCACCTCATTTGTACCACTCATTTTGTTAATTTGTCGCAGTACTAGTGATGGGTAGGACATCAATTTAAAATGAGTTTGTATGAGTACCTCATTTTCTAAAATGAGGTGTTACAATGTCTTACTTCAAATGAGGTGAGGTACTAGCATATTTTCAGCATCGACTATTCCATTAATTCCAACAGCGACAATTTTTTTTATGGAAGGTTTATGTATAATTTGTTAACCTGTGCGAAGCCGGGGCGGGTCGCTAGTTATTATATAGAAGTGACTAACTTACCACCTCAGATTAATGTGATGCGCGAGAGTAAATGAGTAAAATGAATAGAGGAGTGAAGTAAGACATTTTTGCGGTACGAAGTTCTGCGACAAATTAACAAAATGAGTGGTACAAATGAGGTGCCTCACAAGTGAGCGACTCAACACTACGCAGTACTTCGTACCGCAAAAATGTCTTACTTCACTCCTCTATTCATTTTACTTGATTCTAAAATTATCTTTCTCCTAAAAGTTCTATTCTTAACCTCCAGAATTGCACTCCAATTAAATGTTACTATTTATTTATTTATAAAGGAAGTAATGAATACATAAATATGTATATACATTAAATATTTTTGTCGCCGTTGGAATTAATGGAATAGTCGACGCTGAAAATATGCTAGTACCTCACCTCATTTGAAGTAAGACATTGTAACACCTCATTTTAGAAAATGAGGTACTCATACAAACTCATTTTAAATTGATGTCCTACCCATCACTAGTTTTATCCGCTACTATTAACGCTGACTGTACTGACAGCACAATTCTTCACTGACTATGTGTAGATCTTGTGTTTTTGCGATAAGGTATATGAATAGTGAGTTAACTGTGGCCATGCTAATGCATAAGCTGTTCAGGTAATGTTAAACAACTTACAAATATTGTGGGCACAATCTTTACGTAAGAGATCCTGCTAAATAAGATATAAATGCAAAGATGTAGTAACCAACTCTACCCGCGGCGCTTCATACTTCTGGGATTCCGTCATTATAGTCTGGCTATACATACGCTCTTATCGATGCAAAAGAAACTCCGTTTGTTTGTTTTCCCCCAATAATAACAACATAACCAACTAACACAGTGACCCACAGAGGATCCTCGGCTCTAACAAATAAATTAGGTTTCATAAAAAAATAGCTGCTTTGACTGGTTAGGAAAGTAGTCTAAATAAGTTAAGCAAGGTGTTAGTTTTTAGGGTTCCGTACCCAAAGGGTAAAAACGGGACCCTATTACTAAGACTCCGCTGTCCGTCCGTCTGTCCGTCCGTCCGTCCGTCCGTCCGTCCGTCCGTCCGTCTGTCACCAGGCTGTATCTCACGAACCGTGATAGCTAGACAGTTGAAATTTTCACAGATGATGTATTTCTGTTGCCGCTATAACAACAAATACTAAAAATAGAATAAAATAAAGATTTAAGTGGGGCTCCCATACAACAAACGTGATTTTTGACCGAAGTTAAGCAACGTCGGGCGGGGTCAGTACTTGGATGGGTGACCGTTTTTTGCTTGTTTTGGTCTATTTTGTTGATGGTGCGGAACCCTCCGTGCGCGAGTCCGACTCGCACTTGGCCGGTTTTTTTTGTCGAAAAACAAGCCCCGTGGGCGCCCGCAGTAGTTGTAACTTGTAACCAGTGAACAGTTTGTCGCATGCATATTCATGGGCTGCAGTGCAGGTATGCGGTCACGTTACGTCAGTTACGTGGACACTAACCTCCTACACAATGGGTTGAGTTGTCATCAGATTTGTTTTGGCTTCTCTTAATTTGTAGTTGATGCGTTTAACAGTTTGGAGACATAACAGGTATGTCGCCAATACAGCTGTTATACCCCTCGCGCCGAATGAGGACCCCTTTGACAGCTCATTTTACATATGTATATGGTGTACATAGCTGTCACATAAAATGTTTGTAGAAATTTATTTGAAAATGTAACTTTTAAGTAATAAAAAGACTATACTGCAACTATTGGTACAGTTCCCAGCAAGAAATTCAGAAGAGTAAAGCAGTTCTTAAACCTAATGCATTTTAAGTAGGTACTATTGCTAATGTTGCTATTTGAAAATTTTGCTTTTGTCTAGTATCATCTACACGTATCTATTTCATTTATAACACAGGCAGACAAAAAGGGTGATTAACCAAAATATACTTAATTAATCAAAGTAGAACGCTATTTAGTTAAACTATGTAAAGTGCACAGTTGACGCTTTCTCTACTCATGGGCATGAAATCAAACAGGGAGTAAGGCGATATCAATACAAATAGACCATAATGGCGTACGCGCACGGCACAGCGCATCACGCACTGCCAGTGGTTCTACAACTACATATAGTACGCTCCCTTGTGGGAAAACAGTTCAGTCAGATGCAGTAAACGTCACCAACTTTTAGTAGTCCCACCTCCACCTAAACTAATGCATGCACATGTTGACATGTGGGGTAACAAATGATAGCAAATTAAATAAGCTAACAATAATGTACAAACCAAATGTGGTTAATCTGTACATCATATTCCAAAATATATTGCCTAGAGAACCTTCAGAGCAGTCCTGTGAGTGTAACATCTGATTGCGTAGCTAGTATGTGGCGTAGTTGGTTGAGTTGGTTCCCAGCCGGCTCGGTTACTGCGACCGGCTCACCACACTCACTGCCAGTGCCAACAGCTTAACATCAACTTCTTGTACGAATGTGTTATAATGTATTCATGTGATTCAGGACAGGTGCCCAAAATTTCCAAAATTGCAAAAACTTGACCAAATTGAAAAATTTCGGAAATTTTCTCATATTTTTTTATGGGGATGGGGATCGAAATGATATTTTAATTATTCCTTTGAAATTATTCTGAAATTATATGAAAAGCACCTAGAGTCCTAGACTCTCATTATAAGGACAAGACCGACTAGGGTTCAAACAGACAACTAGGTTTTATATCTTTTTCATAGATAACTGAGACATTCAGGAGCGACGACGAAAATCTAACGCATTTAATCGGCGCGGCGGACAGAAAAATTTATTGTAAATCTATTAATATAAAACATTTATTTATTGTTTACCTAATTATTATAATTGTGGTATAGTTGTATAACTGTATAATTATCAAACAATAAATTTTCTTGCAACACATTTTATCCGCATATCCATCAACCTATGTAATCATTTTTCAGCAAAGCTTCGTACGTTCCTAGCAAACGTAGCATTAAAGATAAATAGCGGCCGTTCCCGGAACCCACTTCCAGTACAGGCCACATCCACGATTACACACCACATACGGACGGAAACCAAATACTTACAGTAATAAGCACGTAACACATAACTCGCCGTAATGGATGGGTCGGTTATCACGCCAGACATATTTGCGTGATTTTTGACAAGTTAGCTAATGTCTGATGCATTGGTTATTAGAGGTTTGGTAACTCCACGTGCTTGACGATTTTAAAATATCCTTATATAGGAAGCAAAAGAGCAGGCGAATCGCCTTATGGGAAGCAATTATTGTCACCCATGGACACCTGCAAGAACAGAGGGGTTGCAACTGCGCTAACGGCATTTAAGATGGGAGTAGGTACGCTCTTGTGGTATCAAACCGGAAATACTACAGGCGACAATTCATTCCACAGTTTTACTGTACGAGCCAGGAAGTAGGAAGTTTCTAAAACTGAATGGTTATTGTATAGTCATAGTCAGCTATAGCTATAGGTACCTACAGGAATATACCCCCTGAATCTGTTTTATGCTGAGATTGCTGAGCGTCAACTGTCTTTGTCATGGACTTTAAAGTATGGGGATTTAACGTTTATTTGTTTACTTTATTTTCTTAATTACAAAATTTCATTAAAAATTAAAACAACAATTATTTAATTAAAAAAACGTATTATCTTCAAAGTACTCTCCTTTAGCTTTGATACATAAGCGGAAACGTATGTTTAAATTATCAACAATATGCCGCAGTAACAACATTGCCAACGCGTTTTGGGCCACCCTGTAAATAAAACAAAAAACTACCTAATTGCAAATCCATTATAGGTACCCACAAATATAATTAAAACATAACTGCTGATGATATACATTTTGGAAACCTAATATTTAACTGTAATCAATGTAATCATTCCATTTAATTACACTTCATAAATTGACAGGTGTTTTCTACTTTTTTGTAAGACAGTTAAATTACGTACAACTAACCTACATACCTAGTTATAACAGCAAGTAACCAATAAGTAAATAACTTAATAAATAATGTATGATTGATTTAATTGTACTGGGTTACTTTGTTATGTTACACTTGTAGCAATACCTACCCAGGGCCGGATCTAGGGTAGAGCGAGTGGAGCGGCCGCTCTAGGCGCCAAGGGGGGGGGGGCGCCAAAATGGCAAATGAGAAAATACGTTTCAAAAGACGCGAGTGTGGCGAGGGGAGGGGTGGGTGGAAAATACGCTTGAAAACTTCAACGAAGGGCGCCAAAACCCGATTTCGCTCTACCCTGATCAAGGGCTCGGGCCGGTACCTACCTAATCACAGGCGCCCCGAGAAGTGTGGCCGGTTTTTCTGCGATTAATCGATTAAAATTCATCACGTCGCTAGTAAGTATACGTGTTACACTAGAAATGCTTGTTATGGCAAAACCACGAACACGTATGTTGCACACGTTATGTTGATTGTTAACTAATTAAATTTCATTTAAGGTTCCGTGCCCGAAGGGTGACAAACAGAATCATATTCCTAAACCTCCTCTTCCATACTGTTGAACATTTCTTAGTTTTTATTGTGTCTAACTAAGTATAACAACAAATACCTAATATAAATAAAATTAAATCAAAATCAGTTTTTATTGTATTTTTATAAAGTTAAACATATATAGAGTCTGTGCGGAAAGAGAAGAGTCGTGGGGCCCAATACATTCCACGAATCTTCTCTTTCCAGACAGACTCTATATTTGCAATGTTCAAACTAGGTGTGATAATGAAGATAAAGATATAATAGAGGTACTACTCAACAACAAATACTCAAGCGTGAAGCATGAGTCCGTCATTAAGGGGAAAACTTTGTAAGAAAATAGGACTCTCGTACTTGATAACATTATATATACTTGGGTATTAAATTCTTCACCCAGGCACAGTCAGAAGATAAAAAAAAACCAACCTTCTGTACCTAAGTGGAGTATGTCTACGAACGCTAAAGTTTAAAGCGGCGAAAGATCTTGATGTATTAGACTGACTTACCTGGCGGCCTAGCCAAGGTGACAATCGGTATCGCTTCGCCATCGAATCGTTTTGTGTCTCTCTACCACTCTTCCATATTAATGTCTGGCATGTTGTCTACGGGGCCTAATAGATGGTTTTCCTCGCAACTTTGTTGTGCGCGATCCGACGCGCACTTGCCGGCTTCAAGCTTACACAAGTCGTTATATCAACTATAAAGTCATCACTCGCAATCAGATATTGATCTAATGTTAGCGGGTGATTAATTTCACATTTCCACGCGATGTAAGCGGCATTCTGGTTGTAAAATTTGTTAATGATTTGATATTAGATATGATGATTGAATCGGCCGCTAAAAAACCGCTTCCATCCATACTATCGAAGTTACGCTCTCATTTTAAAACAATACTTATATATGTGATGAATAAATTATTAGACACTTGGCATGAACTTCTTCGTGGATAACATATATCTATGTCTGATACTCTTACTAACTTTTGTTGCTAAAAATTGTTATAGAAAGGATATACATCGAATAAAACTTTTGTAGGTATGTAAAACTTCTAATGCTCGCTCTAATTTCTTTGTATTGCAATTACAAGCAAAGAAAACTAGTAGCAGACATATTAGATATTATGTTAATAAGGTTCATGTCATATTTCATGTTTTTTTCAGAATATCGTCGTAAAATGAGAGCGTGACTTCGCTATACTTATGTCATATTGGTTCGTGTGAATTGACAAATTGTAAAGTCCGAACATCGCTCATGTAAACGACACACTCTCTCCACTCATACAGAGCGTCAGATTATGTAAATATTGCGGTAATTATGGCCACGTACACGGTGACATTTGTACACTTGATATAATTTATATAAAGATCAAGGCACGAACCAAATGCTAGTGGCGCTACCTGGTTTAACGGACTGAATAGACTAGGAAGTTATGTCGTATGATAAAGTTCGTATTAAGTATATTATTTATTTCATATCTACTATTAGCTAGGTACATATGTGCACCAGCACAACACCTGGTATATATCTTACAATAGGTACAATAAGACTTATAAATTAAGTCATAAAAGAAACACAACGCTCAATCGTTGAAATTAAAAATATGCATTTCAAATATTGTAGAGCTAGTAAGAAATGATTTTTAAAAGACTTAGGCAGACGAAGTCGTGGGTGAAGGCCATGTGAAGGCTAACTGACATATTTTAAGTACATATAAATCTTTTACATTGAAATTGCCTTATGAAGTAAAATTTTGATTGTATTGTAACTGTACTAAAAAATATATTTTTATAACAATGTTCCAATACCTACCTACATATAGTCCACAGTGGGGTATAGGTATAGTTTTTTTCTAAATCTCCTCCTCCAGCAGCTGCCACTGAATAACGCATAACTTTGGGTTTGATTTGAACTTTACAGATGAGATGTAAATTTATACCGAGCTCCGACGGACATTAATCTCACTTTGTCATGTCTGTCCGTCCGTCTGTCCCGGAAAACCAGTAAACTAGACTCGACATGACTGCTTAGTTTATGACTATGTGTAGAACCTTTTATTTTAGTGAAGGTAGGTACCTACAAGAAATTAAAGAATGGGACATTGTGAAATCTCTTTGCCTGCCTGTATTTTTTATGTGAAATCTCTTTGCCTGCCTGTATTTTTTATTGCAAACCATGGTACAATATGTGTAGGTACAATACGTAGGTACGTTTTTACAACTTAAGATCACATGGACCCTGACAAAGGTCGCCATTGAAAGGCCGTAGACAAAACGGAAGCGATGACATTTGACATATAGCTAGTTAATACACCCGCCGGGGCATTTAGGGCCCGATTCGGATTTTGAAATAGACATCTGTTAGATATCTTTTAAAACATCGCCAGGATACGATAACGATAGGTATATTTAAGAACTAACCTGTCAAATTTGACATTTGCGCGATTCTGGAGATACTCTTGAACGATTTCCACAAGATATGGCTTGGAGATCCAATTCACATATCTAACTCTATCTAACGTAAAAGTGACATTGGTTGCTCGAATTGCGCTGCAAAAGAGAACTAGTTGAAATCTAAACTATAACTTATCTATAATGGATCTAGTACGTGTCGTCTCTTGTGAATATCTTGAAGTTCGAATACGGCAGTTAGTCATCATCGATTTAATTTTATTGGTTGTGGCTTCGAATATTACATTTCGAGTAAAATTCGACTAACATTATATGACTAAATACAAAAATACAACACCCTTTAATTGTATTAATTTAGAAAATACCGTACCTGATTTAAATTATAAATACCTATATTTTAAATAAAATATAGGTAAACCAATTCTAATGTATGCTAATAATTATATTTTACCTATTGAAATTCAATTAATTTTTAGTACGCCGCACTTTTTAAATATTTATAAAAATAATAACAACAATTCTGAAAACGTAATTATAACAACCTATACGCAAACATATTCATCCTAACTAATGCAACATCTCAACTGGCACCTATTTACTAAAAACATAACCGGCATAGAAACAAGCTCGCCCATACATCTCGAGCCACCATACATAGGCAAAGCATGCATAGGTACTTGTTAGTGCACGAATCATTAACACCGCCGTGCCAAGTTGCCAACTCACCTGTTCACTTTAAACAGAAGTCCAACTGGAGTCATGGCCACTAATAAAAAAACACTACAACTTTTTAAAAAGTCTAAAAGCACTGGCCGCAAACAGAGAAAAAAGTTCAGTGTTATTTCGCGCGTTCTATTTTCAAAACTTGGGCCCTGTTTTCGAATAGGAAGAGTTGAGGGTGTATTCTCAAAGCATTAGAATCGAATCAAGTCGAGCTCTTTATGCAGAGCGTATGATCGATTGCGTTACGTGCTAGCCGGGCGACGGTCGACACCATTCTGTTCGACACAAACAATGTGGCGGCGACTAATTAACCATACTTAGTTCTACCAGTTTCCAGAGGACAGGTGGGATCATATTCTATATTTAAAGTAACGGAATTCAGTCAAGTTTGACGGATGTCCTTCGACTGTAAAATGCTTTAAATCCTGTTTAAGTTGAGTTTTCTGTAAAAAATCGCCAGAGAGGATCGGCATTTATGGTGTCACTTCCATTCCTACTATTTCTAGTTCTTAATGAGAAAATTATGATTGCCGTGTTTTATTAACATTACATTTGCAGTGGTACATTTGGTGTTTGGTGGAAATAGAGACTGAAAGACTTTTAAGTAATAATGACATAAAAACTAATACCTATCTAATAATCTATGTTCTGGCAATTACGGCTTCCCTGCAAAAAATCCAAGCTAATCATGTTTATGTAATAGCTTAGGTACTTTATTAAGAATCAGCAAAGTGCTTGTGACGCCTTTGAAGTGCTTACCCTTACTCCGAAGTTGCAAAGGCCTAGAGGGTACGCTTGTTGGCCACATCATGGTGTAATAAAATTTAAAAATCTAACTCAAAAGGTCACCATGCCAAGCATTGATCAATTGAAACTAAAAACAATTACCCGAAGCTCTATGTTTATACTATACACATCAAGTTAAATGTAAAACGAGTTTAAACTATTAAGGAGACTTCCTGTGCTCGGCGGGAATCAGTCGTAATTGTAGCTAGTAACTAGTAACTCAACCTGTTCTCTTCTAGTTTTTACACAAGTCGTCAATACTGACTGCATGCAAGAGCTTACTCGGGTTGGATTTAGTAGGTATGTATTATTTTGACGGAGGACGGTCAGTCCTGATCCTGACGGTACGTAATTGCAGGCGCTTATTTCAGGAGACTTTCTGCTGAGACGAACATCAGAAAGGTACATGTTGTTTTTGTATCTCTGTCCCTTTTAGCTGCAAGATGATAGACATGTCCGGCGAAAGGATAATAATTGTCTTGTCTTAATCCTGCGCGCAAAATGTCATGCTGCGTTCTTTAAATGTCTCGACTCTTGTCATGCAATGTGTCCCATACAATACAACGCTTCACGCACCGTCAGCGTATAAGCGTCAACAACAGACCGAGGACTGCCGAGGAGCCAGCGCGTCCAGCAGACGGCGTCTGTTTAAAAGCGCGGTTACAGAATTGCAAGGCCTTACTTGCCAAGTTAGCCGACAGACTATTAGGCCGCTGGATTCAACTCTTAAGAGCCAACAGGAGTGGTCATTTCTCCATACAAACGTACTCGACTGTTTCCTCCGTGGGTTTTGAAGCTAGAGCAATGATTTTTTCAACACAGATTAATATTGTCAATATCTGTGTCGGACCGTTTTGCTTTTTTTGATATTTTTGTTTTTTAAGGCGCTAGAGCCCTTCAAAAATGGCCAAAATGGCCTAATTGACTATGCCGCAATGAGAGGCGTGATATTCAAAACTGATATCAATTAGTCAAAAAAGCAAAACGGTCCGACACAGATAATGTCATAATCATTTAGATTTCCAAATTTGGTTACGATTGGTTAAGTTTTGGAGGAGGAAACAGTCGAGTACAAAACCTCGATTTTTGAGATTTTTACGCAGGATTTTTCGCCTTGTCCTTATCGCACTAGTTTTAGGAGCCGCTTCCGTTAGCGAGACGGGTATATTTACCTAAAATATTTAAATCTTAGCTCCTGTTGGCTCTTAAGGATTACCACAACAGACAGTGCGCAGATCTAATCTAATGGTTTCCTGCCATCCATGCCAACGTCAGTACTTTTTGTACCGAGACTGACTGAAATATCAAGACACTATAAATCATTTATTTTTCGTGATAAACTAGTTAAACATACAAAAGTAACATGATAAAGGTTAGAAATTCATAAAATTTACATATTGTTTACCACGAAATGGGCTCGCCTCAGCATAATGCTGACCCGAGAGTCGGCGCTGATCTTCCTATCGTACCGCGTCTCCGTGAAAATACGATGGAGAATAATTATACACAACATCTGTATGTAAAAGTGGATAATGGCATAAGTCTTTAAACGCGACGAGTCGCCAGAAGTCAACCAACCACGTACAAGAGCGGAACCAGGCAGTCGATCTGTATTTTGAATGCTAAAAGGCAATCGACTTTCGTTCATAGTTTTATTACACGACCGCATCCGCGCCACCACAGGATGTTCCCTCACCAACCTAACTTTACAGCTCACACAGCCTTAGTAGTGCAGACTTAAGCGTTATTTTCGCTTGTTTTGGTGATACAGTGGGGTTGTCATCACGTCTCCATATTTCCTTGATATAAAGTGTATCAGTGCAGGGAATTTGATTACGGATAATCGGTGTAACGGACGCTAGTTATGGGCGCTTTATATGCGTGACACTTATTGCGACCACCCCTAAAGCACAAAGATACCTACATATTACACAGGCGATGGTCATTGTAAAATGACCGCTCCGCAGTGCATTCTTTTCACTCGTTTGCCTTTGGTGCAAAAAAAACTAGACGTAAGCTTTTGTGCGCGACTTAAATTAATATAATGAAGTGTAACTGTGTATCAGTTATATTGCCCTACGGGCTACGGCAGCCTTACGGCTGAAGTCAGCTATTAATTAATTCGAGATTCGAACCCCCGAACTGAAATTCCGAGATAAATATTATTGGTTCAACACAAGCACCTACAAACATACGTCTTACTATGATATACCTATGTCATATTATAAATCTCATAACTCAAGAATGATATAAATAAGTGTAACGAAGTGTCGTACACACAATTAATCGAGCAAGGTTGACTGGCAGAAATGTCGCTATTCCTATCCCGCGACGGAAATCCTTAAGGCGCATAAATCCGCCGCAATTGCCGCAAAGGTTATTATTGTTATTAAAGCGTAGTGTAATGCTTTAATTTAATTGTTGCTATTAACGGGTAATGTCACGTTGTTCTGTGACTGTGCCTGCACCTTGTTGACGTCAAATGGGTTGGCAGGTTGCATATCACACGTGGTTTGTTATATATCAGTATCAGTTCAATTCAATAGATTGTTAATACTTAACTTTTTAACAGTTCAGTACAAATGTCGCGCTAACTCTTATGAATCAACCTGTTACCTGTATCTGATGAATGACTGTTTACACTCACTGTTTTACACAATTTTTGTTTCGCATTCCTTCCCCCAGAGCCCAGCAACAGCAGCTCATTGTCAGCAGCAAGTCAGCAACGCCAACTTACCTTCCCATTGTTCCCCGAGCCGCTGTTCCCGCCGAGCACCGACCACTCGCCTCTCTCAAACATATTTAATGACTGATTTAGGTGTCGGCCTGGCAGCTGTGGGACTCCTTAATTGCTGCACAAATATCTAATACATACTACATAGGTATAAACATGTATTAGGCCACCGAACTTTCGCATTCATATTTTTTACCCGTTTCCACATTCCGTATGATTTCCCAAGATTTCTGTTTATTAAAGAATTATCTTTAAAACGATTAGTTTGAACAGTTATTTCATAATAAAACATCTTGAATCAAAAATCTGCCGCTACTTCCTATCGAGAATTTCTCAAACACTACAAAGTAAAGAGGTCTTCAAAAAAAATCCAACTAGTCAATACAGGTTGCGGTAAACACTTAGGTGAACCATACACCTGTTTGCGATTAAATGTTAGTAAAAAATGTACTGCATGGGTCTGGATTTGACGACCGGTCCGGCCTAGTTGGTATAGTGGCATCGGGTTCATAGGCAGCTATGAAGCCGATGATCCTGGGTTCGAGTCCCAGTAAGGGCATTTGTGTTATGAACACATCAGATATTTGTTCCTGAGTAATGGGTGTTTTCTACGTATTTAAGTAATTAATAAGCCTTTTTGAACTTCACTTCACTGCTTATTCAGTTTGTGTAAGGATGTCCTATTTTTTGACTGGGACGTTTAAGGCGATGAGTAGGGGTCACAAACCCGGTTTCACCGAAATCGAAAAAACCGGGTTTTCAGCCAATTGCCAAAACCGGGTTTTGACTTTGATAAAACCGCCTTTTTCGAGGTTTTCGATTTTACAGTTCTATAAACATCGTTTAATTATTTTGATGAGCAACAATTACTTCAGAGTTTGTTATTATATTTAGAACAACACAATAGATTATACGAAGTTCGTATACGTAGGTATTATATAAAAAAAAGCTTACTATTTTCACTAAATATCCCTTAATTTCCTGTACTACGTAGTTTAAATAACATTTTAGTAGGAACGTTCGTTGATCTCTAGTTAAAAATGTTGATTGTAGTAATTATAACAAAATACAATCCCGCGATATTTACTATGTACAGTTTTCTTCTTCTTTGTTCCTTCAGGTTCCTTTGCCTTTGTTAGAAATGGTTAAGAAAGTGTTGTTCCTATGTGTCCAGTCCATGATAGCCTTCCACATCTTAATATACCCTCAGCTGATGTAGTGGACGCAACCAAATCAAATCCCTTGTAACTTACCTCGTTTAGCGAGTTGGATATTATCAGCGGCGGTGTGTTTCCTGAAGGAGGACTATGTCCACCCCGTTGTTACGTAATATTTTGCTCAGGCATTCCGTTTCAGAATTGCTGACCAGGGATGTTGCGGATGCAGATTTTTTGACATCCGCGGATGCGGATGCTGATGCGGATATTTAAAGGCTCACATCCGCGGATGCGGATGTCAAGATTAGGTACTTAGAAAACGTCAAATATTACATTTTTAGTATTTTTTTATTAAAAAAAAACGAAACGTTTAGTATTTGAGCAAGAATATAGGTCAGTTATATTTAATAAACAGTAATTTCGCCGACTTTTCTGGATCTAGACGATTTCGTTATAGGTAATGACGAAATTACCTAGCACTTACGCCGCCGCTAAGACGTTCCTGTACCGACTTGTTCGACATCCGCATCCGCATAAGCTCCGCATCGATTTTATGCGGATGCGGATGTTGAAAATAATGCGGAAGTTCCGCGGTTGCGGATGCGGATACGGATGTTCGCAACATCCCTGTTGCTGACCATGAGGTTAAAAACTTTATTGATGGAATTTGATGGTCTTGGTAAAGATAGAGTAAATAGAAATGTCGTGGAAGACTGAGTAATAAAGCATTGATCCTAAAAAATACTTGCTTATTTTATAAATCATATGTAAAATTGAAATCACCGAAAAAACCGGAAACCCGGTTTTGCTGTTGCACAAAAACCGAAAAACCGGTTTTCTAAAATACGCACGGTTTTGTGACCCCTAGCGATAAGCTTAAAGCGACTGGAGTAGTACCCCAGAGCTTGGAACACAAAAGGTGATAAGTCACGAGATTTACGAGAGCCTTCCCGACCTTTCCCGAATGTGGTGTTATTTACGAGTGGCGAGGAATGCAAACAGGAACCGGTGCGATAACAAGAGGCCTTCCGTGTTGCTGACCGAAATAACCCACAAGAAGTGCCTTTCGTTACAGTTATAGGATAATCCAATCGAGTATTTAATTTTGACCGCTGCATTTGTCGCGATATGTCGCCAAATCACTACTATAAGCTTACTATCCCGTAGCTTCTCATTCCGAAAAGGCCGGCGAAAGTGTTGCGGGCATGAGAAATTATCAGCTAAAGTTTATCCAAGCATTTAAAGTATTGATATCACTCTAAATTCTGGCCGATGCACGTCGTTTTTCAGCTGTTCTAATCAAGCATCCTTAAGTCGGACCAGGCTAACTATGCAGAAACTTTTATTCGAAGTCTTTCACCATAAATGTTCCTAATTTCTATAAAAGATGACGTTTACAGTGGCACTGCCACATTTTATCACATCAAAGCAGAGTAAGCTTAAACAGACTACGAATACACGCTTTCAGTACCTAAATGCCGTTGTTGCTTGACAACTAACAAATCGCCAGTGGCTCGCGGACACGGTAGGCTGCACTGCACTGCACGCCACTCATCACTTATCCTTTGTGAACGCTTCAAAACTTGTGTTCTAATACCAGATATTTGCATGCTGTATGCCTTTATACCTGGCCTGTACCTACCAATCCTACCATACCTACTCAATCGCTTCTAGATACAAACTCTGCAAATACAAATTCAATATTTTAGATATTTGACGTCTCAGTAGGAGTAACGAATTCAATCGATCGTACAAATGCCGTTGACGTTTGCCATTAGGTACGTTTGCCAATGATTTTTATGCAATAACAATGCGCATACGAGTAACCTGCCAGAAAAGCTGTCAAATATCCACAGTATCCCGATTGGCGGTGACGGTTGGCTGCGCGGGAGTCATTACTTCGCCTTTGTTACGCGGCCGAACTTGCGCGTATATTATAATACTAGATATTTGCATGCTGCCGTACACAATAATTACACTTGGCTACTGTAAGTCATGCGCATTGCCTTTGACAACCGTTGCGTGGGGATACGAGTCTTTATATTATTTATTACATTCCATAGCGGTGCTATTCGGCTTGTTTGTCAGTTTGTAACATTTCCTACCATAGCGATTTTCTATACTGCCCCACCATTTGGAAAGCAGTTATGTAGCAGTTTTACAGTGCATCGAAATCATTTTGAAAATTGTGATAAAGGGAAGCGACTGCAAAATCGTTCGTGGAGTTTTAGAAATGGCCGGTGCATCAGTCAACTTGAAGGTACCTATAGGGTAGGTAGCATTCCAAGAGGTTTCTGGTTTCCCCAACCCCTGGAACCCCATTCAGAACGTTAGGTTTTTTCTTTAGTAGTGAGTGCCGTACATGCACCTTAACGACTTGATATTAGAGGCTTTGTACAGGTATTTGTCAACACCTCGGCCGCTCCGATATATCTGATGGTGACCAAGCCTTTTTGCAGGGGATCTAGTAAGTACGCTATGGGAGTATGGGCTCCACCAGCAGCAGTGTTCCCCGATTTCTGATGTTAAACGAACTCCGCACTTGACAATGCTCTTGATAAAACGTCGTTTAGCGACTTCGCTGTTCCCATCATTGTTAGGACCGTTACTTGCGTTATAGGATAATTACTGTTAGACAACTATATTACCAGAAGTAGAGTTTTTGCCTTTGGGATAAGGTTTATGAACTGTCGGTTACTTTGTGGTTTTACGTAAGGGAGTCACGGTAAAAACTGCACATTCCTAACAGCACTACATATATCATAATTGTCAATCATTAGAACCACGTACGAGTAGCAGTGTATTGGATAAGTAATATGACTAGGGAATATATGCAGATATTTTCCAACAGCCCTAAAGAAGTTACAACTGTTACTACAACTGTTTGTCACTGAAAAAATATGTAAAGTTCTTAAATACAAGCATAGCTACATAAATAGCCCAGCTGAAAGAGTTAGTTTGTCCAGCGTTTCCTAAAATTCGTTTCCAGAGATTGCAATTAGGCTGTGCTCTCTGAGTGTGTAAACAAAAACCAGGGGGCCGATTTTTGAATTTTGACCACTCGATTTCGTGTATTTCGTTAAATAATATCTCCACTACTAGGCATTTAAATTCTATTAATAGAATTGAAATCGAGTGGTCAATACCAATAGATTCCAAATTTCGATCGCTCGTATTTCAAAAATTTAGCATTTCGCCGTTTTCCACCGATTTTCGAGTGACGAAATCGAGCGATCGAATTTCAAAAATCGGCCCCCAGTCCCAAAACCGCAAATTCTCGGTTCTCTCGAATCTCTCACACTGATTTAAACTTTCACGATTTTTACACATTATTAAATTATACAACGGGACTTAATCGCGTATCTAAGTTTTAAGATTTACCTCCGACGTTTCGAGGACGGCGTTGTCCCCGTGGTCTCGGAGAAGACTGGCTTAAGTTGACATCAGCATCGTCTAAGCGTTCAAGCGGATAAACAAGACCAAGTGCGGGTAGTTCGAAAAACTCGCGCGGTTAGACGATGCTGATGTCAACTTAAGCCAGTCTTCTCCGAGACCACGGGGACAACGCCGTCCTCGAAACGTCGGAGGTAAATCTTAAAACTTAGATACGCGATTAAGTCCCGTTGTATAATTTAATAATCCCTGCTCTCGATACTAGTATTATAATTTATAATTTCCTAATTGCAATCCGTCCATCTGCTAAATGCACAATTTCTATGAACTTGGGGGACGTAATATTTATTCTCACGAAAGGCTCCGTTAACGATTTTAGAGCCAAAATGTAAAATTGATAGATTTAGTCGTTGAAATTGTACTCCTTTTGTTACGTAATATAGAAATAACAAGTATTGGTTTCTATTAACACGTCTTCTCATCTTGCCTTTTAAAGTTAATGTAGTCTTAAGGATAATTGCCATACCCTACCAGGGTGCCATGTGATCTGTTTCTTATTGTAACATCTATTATATTGTACCATGGTTTGCAATAAACGATATACTATATACTAATAAGGTCCCGAGCGTGCGTCACCGGCAATATATGACGAGAAGAGGCAGTTTTTAAAAATTCACTCAAAAATTATAGTTATAAATTATAAAAAATGATGTATAAGAGCAGTTTCAGGAAATGTTGTAGATTGTTTAAGTATCAAAATTACGTTGAAATTAAGTCGATTTTCACGAAAAACGTTCACTTGTTTTGAAGTAATTTCTGGTGAAAATTGATTTCGTCTATCTTTCATTTACTCTTCTTCAATATCAAATAAGAAAAATGTAGCCTATGCAAGTTGGAGTACAGGATATGTGTAATACAAAATTATCATTTTTAGCAGTCCAAACTTTACGAAATTTACAAATAAGATCGACTAAATCAGTGCTTTACGCGCGTTTACCTAAACGTCCATCAGAAAAAAAATCATTACTAATTTAGTGAGTCAGTTTTCAAAAAAATTATCTGTACAAATGCAAGATAAGAAGACGTGCTAATAGATACCAGTACTTCTGATTTCTATTACGTAACAAAAGGTGCACAATTTCATCGACTAAATCTATCAATTTTACATTTTTGCAACTAAAATCGATACCGGCATCTTAACTCGGAAATGTGGACTTAACCTACGAGCGAACCTTTGTTGTTAGAATAGGTAGGTAAAGGAGTCAAGTCTTGTGAACTTCCTATTTATAAGCACGCATAAAGGACCCCATGACACGTGATTTTAACGTAATTTAACGGTCCGCCGACGCCAAGTTATGCGATGATTGTTTAAAGTTAAATTTAAATTTAGCTTGATAAACGAGCTTTGTTCTTTACTTAGATGTCTATCTAGATTCTGGGAAGTCATTATCACTTTGCTAAATAAGTTTATTTGAAAAGCACCGCACCGTGTGTAAAAAGGCATTTGTTATATTAACGGTAGGATTAGGTATATTGCCATGATAATATTATTTACGATGCGACGCTTATCATAATTTAATTCTGAGCACGTCTGGAACGTCTACGTCTGATCATTCGACAATGCCATCACCCTCATCTGCTTAATTTTTCTAACTCTGCAGTGAAATATGGCAACGCCACCATAAACGTCAATATTTTATGTAAATTTAACATCATTTATGTTTCATTTTCAGTTGTTAGTTAGTGTTTCAATATAGAATAATAATATTAAGGTTATGTAGCATAATTTCTAAAATCAAATCTCCTAAGTACGAAATTCCTAAAACAGAACATCGAAAATCAAAATGTCTAATGTACGAAATTCCTAAAGATGCATGTCAATCAAAATTCCTTTGTACAAGATGCCTAATGACAATACTTCGAAAGTCAATATGTCTAGTGCTCAAAATAGCTACGTTCAAAAAGCCTCTAAACAGTACTTTGAAACTCAATATTTCCGAGAACATTTACTTATTAACCTGAGTCAACGGAGCCCCGCTACGCGGGGCTCCTTTTTCTGGGCGTTTTGCCCTTCGGGCATCTGAAGCTACCTAACGAACCTAACCTACCTATTGATTTACAGCCTTATTCGAACTTTAAGATACGTCAAATATTCGTTATAGAAACGATATGGATCGGATATGTCAGTGTCAAACAAGTGTCAAAAGTGACGTTTCTTCAAACAAAAACGTCACTTTTGTCGCTTGTTTGACACTGACATATCCCATCCATACAAGTGTCAAAAGTGACGTTTTCGTTTGAAGAAACGTCACTTTTGACATTTCATGAACGACCAAAAGTCGTGATATTCAATAAAATTATCAATTTCGTACGGTAGACTTTTTAAACTTAGGAACATGTCGAGGAACGTAGGACACATGTCGTTAGAAATTTCGCAATTTATACATTTTAAACTTAGGTCAACTGGACGCAGGAAAAAAGGTCGTTAGTATTTTCGTGCACTAGCAGTATTGTACTTTAGACATTTAAAACATAGGTTAATTAACCGTAGGACATGCATCTTTAGGAATTTCGTACATTAGACAATTTGTTTTTCGATGTTCTGTCTTTAGGAATTTCGTACTTAGGATTTTTGATTTTAGAAATTATGCTACGTAACCAATATTAATAATATACCTACCTATTAACTCACATTTATAGACGGGTCTAACGCGAAATTTATTCAATTTTACCTTTATATACCGACGTTTCGACACAGGTTTCACTGGTCATTGGTCGCGGCTAACTGATGTCCCAGCAAAATGTCAAAACAGAGATTTGTGCAGATACCCGACGAAAAGTGTATGAAAAAGTTTGGGGTAGACATCACATTTTCAAACCACCCACTACACATAATGTTAATTATTGTCAATAGTCCGACACGCAACACTCACAATATCCACGCACACGAAAATCCGTCTATAAATGTGAGTTAATATGTGTCCAAATCGCGAAGGTTTTAAATATTATATAGCTACCTAGTAATAATTTCTTTATTCAGATTTTTAGGATCCATTGTATATAAATATAACATATGATATATGATAAATATATGTTTATAAATATTTGTCAGTAAGCTGGAACCTTTCTTGGCTCTCTTTCTTTAATAATAGTTCTTTGTAGGGTCGACCGAGGCGATTCGGATCACTGGGGAAATCGGATCAAAATAAACATTTTTATCAAATTTGAAAAATCGTGGTTAGTTACAGCTTACAGCCAGCCAATCAGCGTCCCGGGTTAGCTCTGTTCCTAATGCAAGCCGCCACAGTTACTGCCCTTGGATAAGGCTCACTCGTCAGCCACGGTGACGGTTCCCGATGAGTCCCTCGTACAGGTGTATTGTGATTTTGACTCCGATGTAAAAAATGTGCAAATACATTCCGTGATAAAAGTGAACGCGAAAGGTTAAATGTTAGTAATTGTTGTTATTTATTGTTAATCATGTATAGTGTTTCCTGGTTTGTTTTTGTTTTCATTGTATTTAAAAGTATATTTCCGTTAAGCGAAAATAATTCCAACCTATGATATGGGGTTATTCGGATCATCTGGGGGGCATTTAGGATCACATTGTAAAACAAGGTTTTCGGACGGTTTTGTTTAGCTTATTATATGCTTGCATGTTTAAGATGGTGCGTACGTATAAAAAGAAGACCCACCAGGGGGAATGGTCGACAGAAAATATGACTACAGCTGCTGATAAGGTTCTAATGAAACAGCTATCCCTACGTCGAGCGGCTGAGTTGTACAACGTTCACGAGCTTGAAAAGCATGCACAATGCACAATGTCTCAAAGCATAGCAAAAAGCCGTGGTGGACAGCCAACATTAAACCAAGACGCCGAGAAGTTATTTGCCGATCGACTATTGCAATTATTATTACGCTGCACAAACTTCTTCAATGATAATTTTACTTGTAGTAGGCGCATCATGCCGCCTCCGGCCATGCTATTTAGAGAGAGAAAGTTTTTCTCAAATTCAGACTTCCGAACGCACGTCACGCAACCCACGCGTGACGCTTCTGTCAAACGTCATTGTCGTTTTCATGCAGCCGACGGCCATTACGTGTCCTAAAATAAAAAGTCTTTTTGTTTATAAAAGGACAAGAAATTCCTTAAAATACGTGGAAAATAGGATAAAAAGTGACCCAATTGTAAATTGGAAGAATAAGAAGATTGGAGAAGAAGATACAAGAACGTACGCGATCAAGGCTGAATGCGACCTCTCGTCGCCATGGGCCGCTATGCGCGGACGCGGTACATATCGAGATCACGATCTTGGGCCTATTCTAGGTCTGTAATTCTATATCATCAAGATTCCTATCTCCGCCAGCGGCGTCGAGAACTAGATCTCGCTCGGTATCCACAGTAAGCCTCGCTCTCTGAATTAGCATCGAATGCCAGCATTCGAATAGTTACTTTTTTAAAACATGTAACATTTCAAAAAGGAACATAAATGGTAAGTAATAGAATGGTAGTACCAAATGCTAATTTGTTATGTTATTTCTATTTAGTGTTGGTGATGTGGTTTTGGAGTTTTATAACTAGCCAACTCTGGTTGCTGACTGTACTTGGTGGTTGTGCTGTACACATGCATTCTGGAACGCTATTCTAGGCGTATCTGTTTCTAAATGCATAAAATGGCTGTGCTAATCATTTTGGAGTGTTAATTTAGACATCTCTGTTTGATATTCGCACTTGGCAACCTTGGCGTACTACACTAGGTGCGTTCACTGCCAGTAGCCATGGGATATTGTCACATATTCCTTGCCAACAGCACTGAGACATTGCTCATGTCCTACCTGCAAATAGGTAGTGGACCATAAGCCACCTACAAGTCTTGTTAGATAAACTTACCTACTGGGTTTTGTGGCGTGTTACACTCTAGACACAGCTCTTAACCAAATGAGTTAATCATGTGGTATGCCAATACTAGGCCGTCTCTTGATATATACTCATTTTCAAGTAGCTGAATTTAAGTAGGTACTTATTCTAATTCAAGCAAGCGAAGTACTAAGCGAGCGAGCAAATCTTGACCTTGTGGATAAAGGCACCTGAAATTCGAATATTATGGGATTAACCCTTCTAGGACTGTGCTGTTGTTTGTTCGCAGATATATAATTAAGGACATTACAAAACAAGTATGGTCCGGACAAGATTATGAAAAAATACTCCGCGCTGTAAATAATTATTGGTGCTCCGAGGTGAACCCAGAGAATTACGCTGCGGCTGGCGAGATGCTTGTCAGTAGGGAACAAGGCTAAGTATTGAAATTAAACAAAATCAACCTGTTCTCTAACTGTGATGATTTAGCTCTCAATACAATTGTGCACTGTAACAGAACCATAAGTGACTGCTCATTTTTGTGCGATTGTCATCATTAACAATCTTAGCTAAGGTAGCTGTTCAATAATGAATCCCAATAAATGGCATAAGATGTTTTAAAAAATCTTTTAAACATGCTGTTGACAAGTGATGTATGTGATAAGGTGTGCTAGCAAGAATAACTAATGACTTATAAATTATTGTAAGTCCTAAGAAATTTAATCTTACAGGGCTCAACTACCAATCATATTTTTACAATGTATGTTTTTGATGTTACTTATCTTTGTTTCATACAATAAAGTATTTACTACTTACTAGCAACATACAAAATAGCCTGGTCAAAAGCAGCAATAAGGAAGCGGAGCAACACTATCCTCTCTGCAGGCACAAGGTCGCTCCTAGTCCCAGCGACAGCACGGCCTGGATAAAAGCAGCAATAAGGAAGCGGAGCAACACTATCCTCTCTGCAGGCACAAGGTCGCACCTAGTCCCAGCGACAGCACCAACACAACAGCCTGTGTTCACTTAGAACAATTTTTTATAAAAGCCCTGGTTTAATTAAATTATATACCTTTTTTCATAGCAATGTCATCATACTTGCAAGGATTCTGTCCAGGACATCTCATACAAAACTCCTATCTTATCTGTGCCAGTATTTACAGGTATTCCGAAAAATGGATATTTCTGTAAAATTAACAGTCAAGTACTGGAAAAATATGTGACTTTGATATATGCTGTGTGTACAAAATAATATATGCCTATGATGTTCTTAATGTAGGTACCTACATTTCATACAGCTCAATATTTCGTTAAAATATTTTCTGTACAAAACCCTATGGGAAATAAATACAGATATATTGCTAAGACAAGTAAAATTATTGCATCTAAGCAGTTTTAATACAACAAGAAATTGGAACTGCCATAAAACTAATAACACAAATTGTTACATGGCACTAGCTCCAAGTTGTTTTTACCTGATTCTTGAATTTGGGAAACATCTGTGTTTCATATAGAAATATGAAATTTCAATTTTAATTCCTGTCATTAGACTATTATGTGATTATATATAGATATCTCTCTAGCTATATGTATCGGACCTTTCATGAAGTGTATAAGGTCTAGAGGTCACACTATATCCATTGTTGAAACTCCTTACAATAAATGTTTCTTATACTATGTATGTACCTATACAAGATATATGGAGTCATAATCAAATGGAACTAGCACCTAAATACCTCAGAAAGCTGGCTAATATCTAGATTATTTATTTACCCAATATTTTATAAACTGGTTACATTTTTATAAGTTTATAACTTTGTTCATATAAATGGGTTGTTTGTATAGCTATTTGATGGCTAAATAAAACGGATTATATCGCATATATTAAATTCATTCTACATCCCGACATTACGCATTTGAATTTGAAGAATGCAAGAAGAGAAAAATTGCCAAGTTTGACGCAGCTCTAAGAATTGCTTCAGAATAATCGGAGCGCGAACGGAACGTCGCTGTCACTGTCAAATCCATGGGTTGTCATTGTCAACTTATCTCTTCAGTAATATGTCGATTGTCGATCGTCTTTATGCTCAAAGACATTCCTTTCAGATTTATCAGTGTGAGATACTACTGAAAGAAGATAATACAGCTATCTCAACTAATTAAAAACCGACTAGGTGAAATGAAATATAGTATGTTTATGTCTAGGATCATTTAGCATAAGATGAGTGAGAGATGATAAACTATTCGATTTTGCTGATAAAAACCTGCCAAATATGCAAGTGAGAATCCTATAGGTATTAGAAATCAATCTGAGATTGTCATACGAGTTTCAATTCAACAGTGGTTACTCAAATGAGTACGTCTGAATGTCTGTCAAGTAAACCAGTTTGACAGCACTGGCTTACCTCGAGTATCAAGATCTCGGAGATTTAATATAAATTAAACAATGAATATTTTGAAATGTGTTGCAACATTCTGGAACTCCTCTGATCGAGTTATTAATAGTCGTGCAGATGAAATATGTGAACGCTATACATATACTTACCCTAGTGAAGTAATTAATTAACCCAGATGTTTTTCTACATAGATGCTTTCACATTTTCATGGTTATAAAAAACATTTTATCTGTGCTTTCCTTCCATTTGAAATGAAATTCAAGGTATTAAAGTTCTAGGAAAAGCAGAAGGCACGGTCATTGTACCTACTCAGTTTTACAAAATATTTATATGTTACATACATATAATTATATGGATTTGAGCCCTAGCTTCTCAATTATAAAAACTTATTCCATTAACCGGTTTCACAAGTTTCGGTTTCACACCGGGTTAACAAGATTCAACATCGTCTTATCCTGGTTACCCCTGTGTTAACCGGGAAGTGTCTTCAGCCATCACTGAAGGAGCGGAGGAGAGAGGAGGAACTTCCGATTGGCGCGACCAACAGTACGGTGGAGTCCCTTGCGCCCAACACCGTCAACACTGGTGTATGTTTTTGTGGAACAATTAAGCATACTTACATTAATTATTTCATAGCAGCTGTTCGAGAAGTGCTTGCTATTTAATAGAATTATGTAATGAGGGAGCTAGGTATAGAAATATTTTTTTATAAATTGCTCTTATGCCTGTATTGCGGCATAGGCTCTCCTCAAATGATAAGGTGGAACGCTTTATGAAAAACGTTTTTTGACTACACCCACCTCAACCTTAAGTGTGAGCTTGTACCTAATCTAAATCAGTATTTAATTATTTATCAATAATTTCACCATCTAATAAAAATCTTTCATTACAAGATTAAGAAATAGTAAAAAGTTACTTATTATTCTGGCTATGGTGATTGCACACAGCGCGCTAAAACCCTATCCTTGATTTTAAATTTGAGAAATGTTGCTATCTTTAACATTTTGTAGGGAAAAAACTACTTAATTTGAAATTGAATGAGGTTTGTTCTCAGGCCAAAACATTACCTAGCTGTATGTTACTGATATATAAGAACGAAGAATGTTATTCATTAGTTATTATTTATTGCCGGAAAAATACCTCATCACTTCCCAAACGGTTCGTAGATGAATTAAGTCGACTCTTAAAGATACTTTAAGTGGTATTGATATTTCTTTTTTTCAACAAACATTCAACCTGTTATGCGTTGGTGTCATATTGATGGAAGAAAAACATTACGTTGGAGTAAGACTTCTGACGATTTTGCCCAATTTCATAATAATAGGGCCATAGTTTCATCCAATGATCTTGTTAGATCCTTAGTTATTCTTTCTTCTATCTAGTTAATAAGAGAATAAGGGTTGCTAAAAGCAGCAACACACTGTTAAGAGACAGTTAAGAGTTGCTTATAGCTATTGAATTCTCTAAAACTTTCATTTTATGCCATCTTTAGATTTTTTGATAGTCCTATACTTCATAATTAAGTTTTTTATTTGGTACTAAGTGGTACTAATAAAATACCCTTTAATAAGGAACAATGTATTATTTGTTTCAACTAGGTATCATATGATAAGCAGTTTGATGAAATGATGATCTCACTAGATCTCTAAATAATGTGTAAGAATTAAAATTATATTCATATTGGAAATAGACAGTTACTCATACCGAACTAAAACGGTAGGTATTTTAAAATGAAATCAAAAATCATTGCTTTCATTGTTCCCATACAAAGCCAAATCAAACTTTGAATACTTATCTCTAAACATCTACAAGTAAAATTATCATTGAAGAAGTTTGTGCAGCGTAATAATAATTGGAAATTAAACGAACTTACCTGTAAGTGAAGTTCATTTCAATTATATTAGCTGCACAAACTTCGAAATGATAATCCCTCCCGCCCAGTACCCGCGTTGTCCTGAGACAACCAGGGATTCTAATAGTGAAAAATCCCTGTCAAAGTTTTAGACAATTTTGGCTTTGCCGAGTTGGCCAAGCTGTTATATCTGTTGGCATATTCACTGCCAGCGCGAGCTACGAGCGAAGCTGATAATATGTGTTTTTCCGCTTTGTAGCGCCAAGCGCCTAAGAAAAGAGAACCCGCCTAGCGGGTCTCTGGCAGTGAAAGTGTTTTGACTTGGCTTGTTACTCTAAACTAAATGACGTTTGACAGAAGCGTCACGCGTGGGTTGCGTGACGTGCGTTCGGAAGTCTGAATTTGAGAAAAACTTTCTCTCTCTAAATAGCATGGCCGGAGGCGGCATGATGCGCCTACTACAAGTAAAATTATCATTTCGAAGTTTGTGCAGCTAATATAATTGAAATGAACTTCACTTACAGGTAAGTTCGTTTAATTTCCAATTATCATCCCGTAACAAACAACAAATTTTCTGATATGGGGTGAATCAGTTATATGTGATGTTCAAGTTTTGGTATGCAAAAGTTTAATTTTTTTGTTTATTTTCATTTAAGTTATTCATTTTTGTTGCTAAAAGGCCATTAGCATGTTTTAGATTTATTGTTAAAACATATACCTAATAGTAGCATATAGGAGTGATTTTATGTTCCGCTTTATATTGCGGTGTGATAAAAAATTGAACTAGAAAGGAACAATAAAATTAATGCTCAAATGCAATATTAAAGACAACAATTACAGTGGATCTCAAGTATTTGCCCTTCGTGATTCTTAATCATATGTTTAACGTTGTTAAATATTATTACTTTAGATTTTATGCCACAGTTTCTTTGATCCAATTTACCCCTAAAAATGGGGCGAATCGGATTTTCTTAGAGGTTTAGTATTTTATTTTTCATAAATCATATTTAAGTTTTATTGTATGTCTGAACCTTGGATTATATTAATTAATAAATAATTTGTCCAACTGAATATTAATAAAAACAGTATCACCTTTAAAAATTGTATTTATTTACCGTCAGGCGTCAAACACGAAATGACCCGATTCGCCTCGGTCTACCCTACGGGCTCCACTACAGAATTGCAGATGCTGATGACATCAGAACAAACGACTCGATGCAGTTGGTTCAGTTCCCATGGTTTCTCTACACTATACAGTGGCGATGGCAGTAAGTTTCTCTGCTATTAGCGCGACGAAGACCCCATATGCACACAATGCTTATTGTGCCATTCCAAATATATATCCACACAAGAAACGGTATTGATAAAAACTATCGAGTGGTTGTGATTTGTATGTAACCGTTAAATCAATGCTTCTTACTTTTTAACAAGTGTTTTAACTTATTATATGGTTTCCCCTTAAAGCTATAATTAATTTATGCATGTACAATTGTACCTACGTCGTCGCGTATACAGTTGCCATAGGTAGGTATATACGTGAGGATTTCCCCTGACATGACAGAATTTTTGGTCACTCGCCAGGATACGGGGAGACTTGGCGGGTGTCAGGGTTTTTTTCACCGATTTAAATACATGATATTTGATAATATGCATGGAGATAGTTTGAGGCCCGAGAAAGGACAAAGTTAGGGTTAGTTTTTATCACAATTAGGTATCATAATCATTTCAAACCGATGACGTTGCGGGCAGAAGCAAATTGTACATAGGTAGGTATATAATTATTTCAGAAAGTATAAAAACAAATATTTTTATTTACCTACAAGCCATTTTATCGTATCCTCCGAGTAGGTACCTTAAAATTATCCCTAAAAGGTAAATCCGGCAAAAACACGGCCATTTAAAATAATTTACATACAAGTATTAAACATTAAAACGGACTCTCATTTTAATACCATTTTATGATACGAGAAATGATGCATATATGGTGTTAGGACCCTCATTAAAGATGTTTATAATTTATTAGTTTACTGCTAATCCGGCTGACATACAAACAAAATACATCAAATTAATACCTGTAAATATAGGATATAGGAATTAATTGACATATAAATTAAGGTAGCTTTTCCGAAGGCCTACGAGGTATGCTGCTATCCACGCGATATAGCAATGTATTTACTATTTTTAAATGGAAATTGAAAGAGACAGCCAGCGACTTGATTATAATAATTACGCAACAATCAAGTCGAAAACGGTGACCATCATATGTACAAAATGGCGGTAATATTGCTCCTATTTCTTGATTATCGATATTTTTAGGTTTAATTGGTTCTAAAATTAAATAAAAATTTCGATTGGGATCACATAAAAAATATTGATTTCTACTAAACTATCTTTGTATCGAAAACAAAGTGAGGTAGTATCATAGTAACATCATATGTTCATAGAGACATTAATGTTATTTATC
The DNA here is from genome assembly GCF_948474715.1 of Cydia amplana. Lineage (NCBI taxonomy): Eukaryota > Metazoa > Arthropoda > Insecta > Lepidoptera > Tortricidae > Cydia > Cydia amplana. Next base: position 100,522 of record NC_086074.1, on the reverse strand, counting down.
ACTGCAAATGCCATGCAGATTTTGCTTGGTTCGACCTAACAATGCTGAGCGGTAATAGTTAAAAGCAAAGAAGTTAGAATAATACTTGTACGGCAGCCGGCTCCTCCTGCCCAGTGCTTGAGTGCACCGACAAGCTGCCTTACACGGAGGGGCGGCGGCGGCGTGGGCGCAGCTTTTGGGCAGGGAAGGACCGGGCGGCTGGTGACACATGCCCTTACCATCCAGCTATTGACAAAGAAAACTGTTTTATCAAGCCAAGGTATTGGCAAGGAAGGATGTCCTTGTTTAGACAAATAATTCAAAGAAAACAGCCTCGTGGTGTCCAAGAGTTTGGACAGAGTGATGGGAAGATGTCTTTTCCCTGCGCTCATCGATTTCCACGCATGTACATATTGCCCGTCTGCATGTCCCGCTCCCTGCTCCGCTTCCTCCATCACGTTCGTTAAATTAAACATACGGCAAATAGTGATTTCTACGGGATATATTTTTACTTGAATTACGGCGCCATAATTTTCTGCTAAATGTGATTGACGGAATCAACGAAACAAACGAAACGAAACGGAATATTTTAAACGAATGATAATCGGAATCGCTGAAACAATGAGAATTCTGACTAGCATTACTAAAACGAATAATTGAGATATCTCCAATCGGACAGTTCCACACAAATTACGTCCATCTTGAGTCGTAAATGTCGCTTATAGGCCGTAAACCCAACCAAGCGCGAATCTAACAGTGCATGCATTGTGGGTGTGATCGTAAACTTTTTTTCTATGCAAAATGTCTCACTGACTGTCCGAGTATATGTAGTAGTATGTAATTAAGCAAATCACTGGTATCAAATAAACAGCGGAAAAGAATGCTAAACGATTTTAAACAAAGTCGTCGGCACAGTTCGCACATGAAGTACAAAACGAAAAATTAAGTCCTGCTTGCCTCCCGCGCGTAATATTTAATTGGCACAGTCAAGTGGTAAAATTAAAATGTATTTCCAAACCTATAAGGTCTAAATGTTGACAACATTAGACTCAAATTGAGTCTGCTTATAAACTTTCTTTGGTGGCTTTTGCCTTCACTTATGTCTTTAGCAAGGTGGTTTTACGGTACAGGCACACGTACAGGTACGTCAGACAGGCAAATTGAGTTGGTTGGGTAGGTACAAGGTAACTTAGGGCACTCACGGTGGCGAGATGGACGGACGTGCGCGGCGCCCGGCGCCCGCGCAGTCCGCACACCTGCTCTAACGACGCAGCATCAAATTATTATAAATTTATCGACTTAATACTCATCTGCCCTAGTAGCACGGTCGCATTTTTATCATTTATCACCATGCCTGTCACGTTCTAACAAGTATGTAAGTGCGAAAGTGACGGCCTTAGTGATAGTGGATAAAAAATGGAACCGTGCTGAGCCCGCTGTGTATATTTCTATTTAGGTATAAGTCAATTATGTACTTATATTTTCAGAATTAAGTTTTTCTAACCAAGATACGACTGTTATGTAACTTACTCCAACTTACTCGGAATAAATGATTGATTACCTATACATATATGTAAATGTTACGCGTATACTCGCAATAACAATTAAACCTTTAGTTGCCCGCGACTTGACTGCGTGGGGTGATGATGATTGTTTGAAACTACGAGGGCTGTTTGATAAGTACCCGTTTTCCAAATGTATTAATATCACGGAACCGAAAATATCTATACAATCGTTTTAAGCCATTTTTCAGAGGTGGGATTTTTTTTTTAAAAACAGCATTCTTTTGTTTTTTTCTCATTTGACAGCGATTCAGTGAAAGCGTGAACTTAAAATTGTGAAAATGGAGAAAGAGCAGTATCGGTCTGTAATTAGATTCTTGTTTTTGGAAGGAAAAACATGTGATGAAATAAAAGTAAGAATGCAAGTTGTTTACCATGAATGTGCTCCTTCTATGGCAACCGTCAGATACTGGTTTAACGAGTAAAAGCGGGGGAGAACAACCGTCTTTGATGAGGATCGCCCAGGCCGCCCAATTGAGGTGACTACAGACGATATGGTTAAGAAATTGAAAATATCGTTTTAGCCGACCGCCGAATTGAACTTCGAGAAATCGTTGATGCTGTAAATGTTCCAATCGAGCGGGTAAAAAACATATTAGAAGAAAAATTGGGTATGAAGACAGTATCGGCGAGGTGGGTGCCGCGTTTACTCACGGAGGAGCAAAAACGGAACCGACTGACTACTTCGGAGCAGTGTTTGGCCGTGTTCAAACGTAACCCGAAGGAGTTTCTGCGTCGTTTCGTGACCGTAGACGAAACGTGGGTTCACCACTACACCCCGTAAAAGAAAGGGCAGTCGAAGCAGTGGATTTTACCGGGTGAACCTGCTCGAAAGATAGCAAAAATCGTCCCAACGGCTGGAAAGGTCATGGCGACCGTTTTTTGGGATTCGCAGGGTATTATACATATTGAGTTCTTAGAAAAGGGGAAAACGATAACAGGGCAGTACTATGCCAATTTATTGGATGAATTTTACGCTGTGTTGAAGGACAAACGACCCCATTTAAAAAATAAAAAAGTACTGTTTCATCACGACAACGCACCAGCTCATTCGTCTAGAGTTGTGATGGCTAAATTAACACAATTACGCTATGCCCTATTGCCTCACCCCCCGTATTCTCCAGATTTGACCCCATGCGATTTATTTTTGTTTCCCAACCTGAAAAAATGGCTCGGTGGTAAGTGATTTGGATCAAATGACGAAGTCATTGCCGTCACAGAGGCCTACTTTAATGACTTTCCGAAATCATACTTTTTGGATGGTTTATTGAAGCTTGAATATAGGTGGAACAAGTGTATAGAGCTAAAAGGAGACTATGAAGAAAAATAAATGCATATAAACCAAAACAACTGATATTTTTTTTCATAAACGGATACTTATCAAACAGCCCTCGTATATCCTATTTCCTTCCTTGGGCCAAAAAACTATCTCCATAGGTACCAAATTTCTTCTTTATCGGTTCAGCGGTTTAAGAGTGAAGAGGTAACACTAACAGACAGACGGACAGAGTTACTTTCGCATTTATTTATAGTAGGTGTTAGTAGGGATCTATCGACAAAATGCTACGCGGCAATGCATTCACAATAATAATTCAACCATTAATTTTCCATTACCATACCTATGCGTGTGTTTATTACATTCGTTACATGCGTTAATCTTGTAGACAATTTGCATGCCCGGGTATGTAACCCGGGCATGCAAATTGTCTACAAGATTACACTTCGTGTGATTCAATAATCAGGTCCAAGTAAACTATTATAAACTGTCACAAATTGAAGACATTGACTACAGAAGATGCCGGCGAATTGAACATATTTATCACGATTTGATCTCATTTAGACAATTTACTCTCAGGGAATCTCGCTCACATATCACATAAGTAGCTACAAATACCTATACATAATAGAGTCGGACCAAGATGAATCTATGCAAACGGCAGCAACAACAAAATGTGGAGGTATCACCATAAGCGTCTAATTCACTACACGTCAAAGTTAGTGCAGACGAGTTAACTTATTTACAAAGTTTACAAAGCTCTCCTCCATCTATGAACACCGCTCACGCATGCAGTAGGTATTCTCATGTATCTGTCGCAGTGAAATGATCAAAACAGAGATTTGAACAAATCTCTAAGGGATATGATCAAATCACGCAGGATGTTAAAATGGCGAATCCATATCATCATTTCCCTAGAAAAATCCAGTCATTTGACCAAATCACTGACTCTGTTTAGTGAAAAGACAAAATCGGCCAATAAACGCGAAACGCTTTTTCATTTCACTAGATTTGTTTAGGAATTTGACAAAATCCCTAACCACGACAGTAAGTTGACGAAACGAACTCAAAAAGTCAACTAGTTTTATCATTTCGCTAAACAGGTTTAGTGAAATGATAAAGTCTCAACTGGAAGATGGTATATGGTGATTTGATTAAATCTCTGAACGGTTTAGGGAAATGACGAAAGCAAGTGCAGAATACAACAGTTTACTTTCTACAACTAATCGGTTTGATAAAATCTCTGACTAGATTAAGTGATTTTTTTTTTTGAAAATATCGGCTGAAAAAATTAAAGAGACTTCTCTGCACAAATTCAAAGAGTTGCTAATCAAATAAAGCGTGTTGGTGGACGTCCCTAAGGTAGACAGAGGTCTATTAGATGGAAATAATGTACCGGTGATTGTTTTAAATATTAAAAATAATCTGTACCAAATCGGTAAATCTGTCGGCATTATAAAAGACTGGCTGCCTAGAAACGCACTTCAGCCAACCACAACGTCATTTACTGCAGAAGTTCCCTCTACGAAGTACAGTCTACGTGAAATTGCAGCTAAGTTATCTGTATTTGGAGGACAGGGGTTCAAGAAGTGTTCCTGTGAAAAGTCCAAAGCACAATGCAAAACAAATAGATGTGCCTGTAAAATAGTTATTTGTACAACAAGAGATCAAAGTTTGATATTTCTTCGAGTGCTTATTTTGAGTCCCGTGCAAGCGAAAGATTCTATAGTAGATTCACGAGCGTAGCGAGTGAATCTAATTTAGAATCTTGAGCGTAGTAAGGGACTCAAAAGCGCACGAGATGTAAATAACTTTGATCTCGTGTAGTTCATAAAACTTTTCACCTCAGCAGTAAGAACATTTAGACAACCCGAAAAATGTAATCCTTCTTCATCACTTACCTATTTAGTCATGTTTCTTAAGATATACTAACAATTAAGTATAATTACCGCAATCAAACACACAGTGGCGTAGCTAGAGGATATGGCGCCCGGGGCAGGCACCAAATTTGCGCCCCCCCCCCCCCCCAAACGAAATGAACTAACGAAAGGGTTACTTTTTACTTATTAAAGTTTACTTTTGATTTAGACAAATAAGTGTTTCTTTAGTCCATCGGTGGCTAACAAGCTTACGACTCACCTGATGGTAAGCGGTCACCGCATCCTATGGACGTCTACACTCCAGGGGCGTTACATGCGCGTTGCCGACCATTTTAAAAATTTCTTTTTTGGAGATCTCCTTAGACTTGAAGATTCAATATCGCTTGTAAGTTTGGGATCGTAGACTATTCATAGCGCGCCTTTGGACTGATTTCAAGGGACCAAGGTGGCAGCCTAGAGGTGCTCCTGCCCCAAAGGTGACAGCAGTACTCATTATATGGGATCTGTCCATGGTAGTACGCAGCATTTTTTGAGGGGTAGGGCAGAAGTAGGGGAGGTTGCCCCACCTTGCCCCACCGTGGGTACGCCTATGGATCTTTCTGCCCCAGAGTAAAGTATCGCCTCCCTTTATTGAGCACATCGAGTTTTTTGGATACGAGCGCAGCCTACCCAGCAAAGTGGCTACGAAATTATTGGACGTCACTGATGGAGATGTCAACACCGAGGCTCCCAATACTCCCTGACATGGAAAGGGTTGTGCCTTGAAAAATGAGATTTTCTTAGCGGTAAACGCGCAAAATTGAGGCTTGGTGGGATTGAATTGAACTAAATTCTCCCGATCCCACACCGAAACTCTGGATAGAATGCTCTCAATACCTGACAGGTTTTTCACGGCATTCTAGTATCACAGAACGAGTGATGTTGGCACGGCATGTGTTATACAGGTTGGTCCAAACCTTGCCGTCCAAAAATTTTTTTTAGATTCCTCACGCTGTGGGCTATCAGAATATGTATGTTAGCCAACTTTTCGTAGTTTTCGAATTATGATTTTTATTTTTATTACTTTTAACTTTTGTTGAGAAATTCCGGGGTGAAGCAATTATTTATTTAAAAAAACTGTTGAACTTTTTTGAATGTTTCTTTTTGTAACATAATCCTTCACAAACGGCGCAGTTGCTAAAAAAAATCAGCATCCTCACTTGGCTGAGTTGGGAAAAACATACAAACTTTTACGTTCAAGCATGTCAAGCTTAGATGTTGCCCTTACCTAAATAAATAAAAAATACAAGCGATTTCAAGGACTTTTGGTTATTTTAGAAACTGCTAGACCCTACGTTTTTTTAAAAGGTAAAAAAAGTGATAGTCATAATTTGTCAGAGTCGCCGGTCAAAGGAACTGAGGTGGAAAGCTTCCAAATTAGTAATTCATTACAAAAATCCTCTTTTGTTATTTCTACTATTATTTTATGGGGTCACTTCCCCATCGCTATTTCATGTTATCAGTGCAAATACCACGAACAATTATTAGAAGGCATAAAAGCAAAGTAAAGCTTCACCCCGGAATTTCTTAGTAAAAGTTAAAAGTTAAACTCGAAAACTACGAAAAATCGGCTAACATACATGGGGTATATTCTGATAACCAACGACGAGGACTCTAAAAAAATTTTTTGGACGTCGAGGTTTGGACCACCCTGTATACAGGGTGGCTAAAAAATAACTGCATTTCCGTTGCCAGGGAGGTTTTGGGATTATACTGAGCAATTTTTACTATGAGACCAACCCCTAAGTCGCGAAAAAAAAATTTGACTGTTTCCTACATTTTGGCTGGTCCATTTTCTATGGGAGGTCTTTTGCCCATTTTGGCGCCCCCCCTTGGACGGCGCCCGGGGCACGTGCCCCCCCCAGCCCCCCCCTAGTTACGCCACTGCAAACACAAAAACAAACAAACAAACGTAGTAAATTTCAGTAAAATAGGTAATATATGAAAACAACGACCATCAATTGATTGACATTTGAATCGGCAACTTTTTTTTTGTAAAAAAAAAAAACATTGTAAGATACGGTCCGAATTACGGATACTTACTATTTGTAAACTATTGTAGAGATTCTTAAAAGCATAATTATTTATTTTACGTGATATACTGTGTATTTTTTGAGTTCATTATTTTAATCGTACAATAAATTACGTAAAATATAGTGTTTTTATCAGTTTTTATCAAATCTGAAACTTTATTTTCATTAATTACATATTAAGAATTCATACTTGTATGTGTTTTGGAACGATGCGTTCTGACGGTTTTCGGGGGTCTATTATAAACCGTCAATATACCGTTGAATGTCGTTTGAAAATTTTTTTGTCTCTTTCTTTTTGCTAACGACGTGAAAGGGACAGAGATAATAAAATCCAAGTATTTCGAACTTGTATTAGACCCCGCATGTTGAAATGACATTTGAATATTAAGGTCACTTGAATGTCATTTTGTCTCACTCAGTGAGCAAAATGCGATTTTGCTCACTGTTTTTAAGTAGCAAAGTACCCTTGTTCGAGCTGCTGAGGTGAAAAAAATAATGTCATGTGTAACTCAAGATGCCACAAGTCTACACATGTTTTAATAATTGGCTACTTTCCTACTAGTCAAATCAGCTACTTTTATAGAACTGTCAAAACGATTTCCTAATATGGAATTTATATGAAAACCGATAAATATAGTGACGTCACGGTCAACTCACATACTTTTTACATTTCAATCCGATTTATTAAATATAAATTATGTTTAAAATAACTGCTGTCTATGTTTTTCTAATAATTATCTGGTGCTTTATTTCGTGCACGGTGTGAAATAATTAATTTGTAGTAGAGGAAAGTACTCAATTAAAATTACGTTTACGCACTTGTAGCTTCGTTTTTCATTACCGTCAAAACTGGCAACTCTACTATCAGAAGGTAACTTTACCATAGTATATTGTAGTAAGAAAGTATGGTATAATTATAATAATTCAAAAGACAATCCCTCTTAATAATTAATTATTATGTTTCAGTTTACAACCACCTATTCTTGTAATTGATTAAAATAACTGGTTTAATAAACAACTTTGATACGTACAGTACTATTGACATTTTATTTTACCATTTCACTTAATCTAGTCAGAGATTTGATCAAATTGCTTAACTGTAGAGTAAACTGCTGTATTCTGTACTTGCTTTCGTCATTTCACTAAACCGTTCAGAGATTTAATCAAATCACCATATACCATCTTCCAGTTGAGACTTTATCATTTCACTAAACCTGTTTAGCGAAATGATAAAACTAACTTAGTTGACTTTTTGAGTTCGTTTCGTCAACTTACTGTCGTGGTTAGGGATTTTGTCAAATTCCTAAACAAATCTAGTGAAATGAAAAAGCGTTTCGCGTTTATTGGTCGATTTTGTCTTTTCACTGTTCAGAGTCAGTGATTTGGTCAAATGACTGGATTTTTCTAGGGAAATGATGATATGGATTCGCCATTTTAACATCCTGCGTGATTTGATCATATCCCTTAGAGATTTGTTCAAATCTCTGTTTTGATCATTTCCCTGCGACATATCAATATATTAAACTTCGATAAACTAGAATAGAAATAGAACATTCCATTCCATTTCCATTGAATATTCCAAGAATTATTAATATGTTATCAACCGACCAAGAAATTACAAGCGATAGGCAACCTTATTTGCTATGAGATAATTATTGTTTAAATTGCACGGTTGTAAATAGTTTACAAATACAACTATCGCTTTTGTCAATAGGTTTGTGTTTGTAACGCGTGTTGAGCAGCGATAGTTACGGAAGCATGACATTTGTCACATAGGCACGATGAAGATGGTACGAAAACAAAATAAGTTCGGTGTATTATTTTATAATTAGAGTCTGTGCGGAAAGAGAAGAGTCGGAGTGGAATGTATGGGGCCCAATACATTCCACAGTTCCATACCAAACATTCTTCTTTCCAAACAGACTCTAAAGATTTGTCACTTTGTTTTCATAAAAATCTAATCTTGGAATCGGTAACGTAAAATTCATTCAAAAAAATACCTATTGCAATTTTTCTCATTCGTCGATAAAGCCTGAGACAGACCAAGAACCAGTGTGTACATAACATAATGCTCCCTTCTCGTCTCGTCTTGCCCTTCTCCGATTGGGTCGGATTTTAGCAGACTCACGGCGAGTACTTATGTACTTACAAGGTACTTACAGCCGGCATGTAATAATATGTGCTTAAAATGTGCGTTTAGCGATAAAATTTATAGCTCAGTTCAAATGAAGCATAATAGATAGAAACGAAAACCGTGATAGTGAACAATAAAATCGAATAAACACAATAAATTAACGACAGCGACTTTAATTTCCTACCATTTTACAACCACCCGACCGTTGCCGGCGAGATGAGACTGCGATCTCCAGTCTACTCCGAACTGGCAACACAACTAACCATAGGTAAGCCTTTTATACCTTTGTAATAAGGTTGACAACTGCTCAGTCAATAGTGTCTACTACGGTACAACCCTCAACACATGTTCTCTCCCTAGTCTTCTAAACTTGCCGTTCAGACAATATTAATTAAGTTGAGAATAACGCTCGTATGATGGAGGTAGTGTAATGAAGTGTGAAATGAGATTGTACAACGAGGTGTAGTCGGGATAATTAAATTCATTACAGATTATGATCCGAGGTAATGACCTGATTGTAATATCAATTCATTATATACACATCATTAGTGGTTAGTACGAACGAAAAGTGTGGAAGTATAAGTGATTTTCACACTTATACACTTGATACACTCACAGTCTCACACTGCCTCTCTCACCAAAGGTTACGTCACGCTACCGAATGAAATTTACACTAGGGGTACAATAATAGTTAGGAAAACCCGTTCGACAGGTGACGTAGCGGTAGCGGTCACCATTACCTGACACCTTCTGAAAAATTCCTTCCACCAATTTCCTTTTTCGCGGTTCATAAATAGTAAAATTAAAGTCATTTATTTTGTCTTATATACGATTAAACAGGACTAAACTATAGGTAAATAATGTACAAAAATCGTTAACCCTTAACACGGCAAGACATGAAATAATGTATCCACCTATATCATGGAATGTTTTTAGGGATAGTAATGAGTTAAAAAGTACTATAATTTGCGAAAAAAAAATTAAAAAATTCTGAAAGTAGGGTTTTTAGGACGTCCGTTAAAACGGACATTGCCATGAACCTTATAGATTGATTGCTCCCAAGGGTGTCCTAAAAAACGGACAACGCTGTCATACAGTTTCAAATAATTAAAATGAATAAAGTATTACACGGCAAGAAAATTGTAAATTCTTCAAATAACACACTAGTAAATGTTTTGAAAAACGTTTAATTTTAATATCAAATAGAAAAAAAATGTGAAACATAATAATACTATATTTACTTCCAGTGTTAATGTATAGAATGACCCACATACCGAAATATTAAACCAAAACTATAAATTTCAAGGCTACTTATACATGCAAAATAGGCTCATAAACTTAGTTACAAATTACAATTATTTTAAGTAACATTGCTATACTAAAATGATCAAACCATTTAACACTATGATCTCACAGTTCTATATCTAGCTTGTTTCCTTATCACACGGACTATCTGGAACCTAAGCTGGTGGTAGAGAAAAGCTGTCGTTCCTGTTAAAGTTTAGATGTTTTCAGTCCCAATGGCATCTCGAAACATTCTGGGATTATATCGCTCCTCCTTGGCAAGAATCAGAGGCTAATGCTTGTCATTCTCCCAGACTGCAGACTTTGGTTGGCGGTCCTTGACAACAACTATATATATGTTCCTGTACCCAAGTATAAATGCTTTCGTCTCCTTCCCATCCTTTACTACGTCTGCCCCACATACAACTCGATTCAAATTTAGGTATTTACTCTCCTGAATTTTGAAGGGATTACATTTTACAGGCCTCAGGAATAGTAACATCTTCTTCATCGACTTGAAATAGGTTTTAACCGTAGCACATTTCAAGACGTGCCAATCATTTGGATACTGAAGCGAATTATGCGTTTGCTGACGTGGAATTAAGTTTTGTAGATGCAGTACTAGCGGACAGGTCGTGTTCAGGTCGAGTCATTATATTATTAACAAGGTTTTTACACAAGGCCGTTTGACTTCGAAATCATCTTTAAGTACAGATTCACGATGTGGTGCACTAAACTTTAATGGCATGGCAATAAGAATAATAGTACGCGTCTTCGTAAATGAACCGATCTATATTTTGTCCATCATATCTGACATCTCAGGAGAAACTGACTTGGCTGAAAGAGAGTCGGATTAGGGCAAGGTACGTACAAGCTGTCTCTAGTAGTAAAATTTCGTCATCGTCGTTTTTTTATTATCTCACTCCTCTGAGTCAGATGGTGGAACCACCTGAAACTAAAATACAATAAAATGTATACATATAGTTATGTATCACACAATCCCAACGCAACGTCAGCCTATAAAATGACAATAAATGAAAAAAATATATAGAACCAAAGTATGGCAATGTCCGTTTTCTGTCACAATCGTGTCTGCGCACAAGGCGGCACGGTCCGTTTTTTAGGACGTGCATGCATGATACTTGGTTGCCAGTATTATCGACAATGTCACAAAAATGGGACAAGATTTATTTCACGATTTTTGACTTATAATTAATCTATGATTTAATGAACTTTATATATAATAACAATGTTTAACTCCCCTAGTAATAATATCAACACAAAGAAAGCACTTTAGCTTATTACTTTATATTCTATGACGTCAGGAACACACTCCGTCGCAAATTCAGCAAATTTCATATTTCAATTGCCGCTTGCGCATAAACCGAATGTTGCCTGATATTGCCATAAACTAGAAAAAAAAAGTACAATTCTTGCACTTTCTTCAACGTACTTCCTTTTCTAGCCCGCACATAGTGTTTAAACTTGGCGCCGCATTTAGCGCATGTACCAAAAAAGGGACATAAACGTTTTAAGGGTTAAAGTGTAATTAGCCTCTTGGTATCATCGTTTCCGCTGTTAACTGATACTTCGTAACCCTTATTACAATGCCATAAGGTTCAGATGGCCACTTTAATGTTGCTGTTAAACTATCATATTTGACGACCGGTCTGGCCTAGTGGGTAGTGACCCTGCCTGTGAAGCCGCGGTCCTGGGTTCGAATCCCAGTAAGGGCATTTATTTGTGTGATGAGCACAGATATTTATTTGTTCCTGAGTCTTGGTTGTTTTCTATGTATTTAAGTATTTGTATATTATTATATCTATCGTTGTCTGAAGTACCCACAACACAAGCCTTCTTGAGCTTACCGTGGGGCTTAGTCAATTTGTGTAAAAATGTCCATTAATATTTATATTTATGTCCATTAATATTTATATTTATTTATATTTACATGAAAATACATCGCAATAAAACATGTCCACAACATTCAAAAACGCCTTCCGAAAAAGGATTGCTTCCTATTATGTCGGTATTTGGCCGGGCGTGGCTGTTGTTTAGGCTGCTTAGTATGTGGGAAGTGGCGGACGGACGAAATGGCAATATCACCGCTTTGGAATTAATAACTAACAGCAGCGTTAGGGTTACCATCAATGTTACCACTTATAGTTCGTTTTTTTTAGCATTTTAGAAATAAGGTAAACAATCTTGATGTGTCTTTTAATTGAAAAACACATTTTAAAAATAAGTTACGGTAAATATGTAACAATTATGAATCTAATACGATCTTTTATAGTCTTCTGCTTTCATAAGTAATAGTTATTGATTTTTAAAAAGTGTTTTTCATTTAAAAGACATGTCAAAATCGCTTACCTTCTTTCAAGTTCTTTCTAATGCTAAAAAAAACGAACTATACCTACCGATTCTTATACTTTTTTTTGCCAACGAAACCGTCGACATAAAATGCTAAAATATTTTTCATTGGCCAAGCTCTCAAAATTTTCTGACTGGTATATATGGTTATAATTTTGTTTTATCTAAAGTAGGTATGCACGAGATTCCAAAAACAACAACTTATTTTAGTTCCCTTAGTTCCACCTTTTTGCCTGTTATGATTCGGGCTACTGGTTACTACGACCGGAATAGCTGCTCTACACTTTGTATGTGACGGATAGATAAAACGTTTAAGTATAAAAGAAATTACATGTTGCAAAAATGATCGGGAACATTTTTTTTTCTTTTATACGTTAATACGAAAGTAATTGATTTAATACCTATGGCTTGACATTGTCAACCCTAGGAAGTCCGACACACGTATCGGCGTTTACTTCCTAAATGGGACAGGAAGCGGTCGCAGGGGCTAGGGACGACCCGAGCTTGAAAGCTCCAACCACTACCCATCCAGAATGTGACAACGTGTCATACAGCACATATCAACTTGTCACCTTTGTCTCCTAATGCTGTGGACGACGTCCGAATGTACTGTTATATCGGCCGGAGGAGGCGACTCGTGTTAAGTACTCATTGTGTGTTGTTTCTTATGCATTATTTGATATTTGATATTTATTGATGAATATTATACATCGTCTAAATATGTAAAAGTCTATATTCATTAAGTATGCTTTAATTTTATAATATATTTTATGTAGGTTTGTGAATCTGACTTACTTGATGGTACATCATGTTAGATAGATAGAACCATGGGCTGAGACACCAATGAGGAATGTAAACACGGAAAAAACACCGCTTTTGCTTAATAGCTCAACGTTAAGTTCAAATGTCAATTTTTCTCAGAAACAAGTAGCGTACAGTCCCCTGCAATAATATCACACAACACAACTAATAGGGATAATGACACATGTTGAATTTTATAACAAAATCTAGTAAAATAGATAGCAAACGAGCAATGTATCACAATAATGTGGATATTAAAATAAAATATTGAAAATTTACAAAATTACAGGACCTGAAAGTTTCAAAATTTAAGTTTTTTTTTTAACTTCCAAAAACGATAAAAGTAAGGGTACCATTCGATTCCTTACTTTTCATCCAAAAAAATATTGTATAGCAACTATATACATAAACGCAATAATTCACCGACAAAAACGCAATTTTCTTGTTTTGTCCATACTACAAGATGGGCGATGACGTCACGGCCCGGCCTCTGGCCGTTTTGTATAGGGCGTTTCGCGAGTGAAGTGCGACTGTCGGACTTTGACTACAATTTCTGACTTTTGTGTTACTTTAATGCAATGGGTCCCATATAGACATTTGATCCTAAAAACAAACCCGATCGATTGATACCATAAAAAAAATTAGTCATGTAGCCTATTGCGCAATAATATCTAACTGGAACTTATTTGTAGAACCATATTAAGCGAATCATATTTTGCGCGCTTCATATATTGTTCAAGATATTATTGTGCAGGACTCTATGTGGTTCTCGTCAATCTCCTTGCTATCCTATCCCTCAAGCAAACAGTCGATGGAAATTGAACAAGGACACGGTCACGTCGCGAGATGGTCGCAATTCCTGTACCGTATACCTAGTACCTAATACTGAATGGGAGCATGACACTACAATTAAACTCAAATACACGTCGATGTTAACAGTATTTCATAAAAATTACTAATGGGCCATTTCTTGTAAGTTCATGAACTTATTTTTGTCGCCTCTAAACGTCGGATACGATTACTGCAAGCACCATCAAACATGATTTAAATACTACATCATTTTTACTATCATGTCTCCCTGCATGTATATCCACGTTCCACGCGCATAAAATCGACCACTCAACCGCATTTTCATAACTTTCGGATATAAAAGTAACTCGTAAACTTCGTAACGCAACATCCACCTCGTAAACTGCTTTAATTATAGTTGTCTTGGCATAAAAGGGCGGAATCCCATAGAAAAAAGCAGTTTTCTATGCTGTTTCATTATTGGAGAGTAATTAAGTAGTAAATAAGAAGACACGTATGGTGATGCTGATGCGTACGACGGGGGCTGGAGGTAGTTAAAAAACTGTTAAATTGATATTTTGATGGAAAGGACTTTCAGAAGCTTGTATTTTGGGAAATACTGTGTGGGGTAAGATCTGAAGATCTGATGTTGACATTGACACTCTTTCAGTTGGTTCAGTGCTAATAGTACCTATGTACCACACTTGGCTGACCATTTATTATAGTTATAAGTAAATAAAATGTAAAACAATATTTTCACGAGGCAACATCCAATTTTAGCAAGCATTTGCACAGCATCGGGGGTCAAGTCAATTACCGTATTTATTAATCTGTGCTATTACTTAGATTCAGATGGGCTTTATTTCCCTCGGAGTGGGCACGTTATGTCTTTGGAATAAAAGTGTTGGCTGTTGGAATTTATGACTATTGACAGATACCTATTAAGTAGATTCTAAATATTACATTGCACAGGCATTAACATATATATATGATGATCAACTTACCTGCTCAGCGAGACGTATATGGGTAACGTGGCCATTCTCTCATCTAATCTGTAATCAAACAACGCCTTTTAAATAATTATTTTTGCAAAGATCGTCAAGTAATTAAATTTAATAGGTTGGTTTATGATTATGATGTAACCTAATGTATTAGTTAAGTAAGTTACCTGCAATTGCCTGCAATAATATTTTTGACTCGTAGAACTATAAGAGTTGTGTCAGATATTTTTGGCACATTGAGCAAAATATTATTGCCGATCACGTTAGCACCCTAAATAAAGGGATAAGTAAATAAATGTAATAGAGTCAGACCAAGAAAAGTCTGCAGCGGATTTGATAGGCCACGCAGGGCAAGTGTTATTTTAAACGTCAAACTTCTATGAAATTATGACGTATAAATAAACACTTGCACTGCGGGGGCTATCAAATCTGCTGCAGACTTTTCTTGGTCCGACTCTAATAATCTGTTATACAACAGTTTTACCACAGTAATCAACAAAATGGTCAAGTTCACGGCACGGCATTGTTTTTGTGTTTTTCAATTAGTCCAAGTTGGGCGGATGCGGTTGTTTTTGACCGCCATAGACAATAGAGTTCGATGAGCGTATGTCTATTGTTCCGATTCGGAAAACACAATGCCTTTGAGGTGACGGTTTATTTTTAATTACATGAAACAGGGACCGTTGACGCGTGAACCAAGGTTGACACTCGGACGGTGAAGCCACGAGCCGCATCCTAATCCATGTTTCAACGAAACCCGCCCAGCATCAGAAATGGGCTTACGTCTAGAGTACGTTTATTTACGATAATTATCATTACGAAAATGTAGATTAAACCACACAAGATTACAACCGAACCGATTAACCAATCGAAAAGTGTGAATTTAACTATTATGTTTTTTGATTTGGCATATCTAGAGACGCGTTTTTTTCTAAACGACTAGGTAGTCACATGCAAAATTATATCTTGCACAACGAAGCCAAATGATACGCTTTTATGACTCTAGGCTCTGCGACTAAATTGTTTTATACATTTTGGGCATTTCTTAAACATAGGTATACCTAAGAACGACAACGTCAACGTTTTTCGACGTTTCGACTAATCGTAATATAAATACATATAAACGTACCTACTTATATAGACATTCTGTACTTAGATAGGGCAGAGCTTTAGCTTTATAGGGTGAAATTAAACAAAGTGATCCCTAAGGGCCCGGCCACATGACAGCGGTGCGGCGCCGCCGCCGCCGCGCGGCGCGGCACCGCAGAAATCTGCGGCGCCGCAAACCGCTCTGCGGCGACGCCCGCCGCAACGCAAAATTTTGCGGTGCCGCGCTGCGGCGCCGCAAAGCGGTGCGCGGCGCCGCGCGCGGTGCCGCAAAGCGGTGCGCGGCGCCGCGCGCGGTGCCGCAAAGCGGTGAGTTTCGCCGCGCGCGGTGCCGCCGAGCGGCGTGCGGCGCCGCAGATTTCTGCGGTGCCGTGCCGGTATTTTCTTTTGAAACGATTTGCATCTTCATTCATTATACGAAGATATGGGTTCACCCAAAATTTTCTTTTCAATTGTTTTTTTATTTCTGCGCCTTCTTAATAGCGCTGGCAGTACACCGAGAAATTCAGTAAAATGCTGCAAATGATGTTAAAGGTACGATACGATACGATTGATCGGTACGATTGATCTTTAGGATATTTGAAACAATTTGACCCGAAGCACCATTAAAAAAAAACGAGATGAGTTAGCTTTTTTTTGTATGGAATTTTAAAAAAACTGTTTTGAAACTTATCGTGTGTGGTATTAAACGAAAGGGCTTTCTGAGCGGATTCCAAAAATATCATATCATTACATTTTAGTCTTTTTTTAGGGTTCCGTACTTCAAAAGGAAAAAACGGAACCCTTATAGGATCACTCGTGCGTCTGTCTGTCCGTCCGTCCGTCTGTCACAGCCTATTTTCTCCGAAACTACTGGACCAATAAAGTTGAAATTTGGCACACATATGTAGGTTTGTGACCTAAAGACGAACATGTAACGTAAATAAATGAATTTTAAATATGAAGGCCACTTTTGGGGGGTAAAAGAGAAATTGAAAAATAAAGTTTTTCAAACTATATCGTGTTACATATCAAATGAAAGAGCTCATTTTGAGAATCTCAAATATTTTTTTTTATAATTTTAAGATAAATAGTTTAGCAGTTATTCAAGAAAATAGGCAAAAAATTACCATTCCCCCCCCTTTATCTCTGAAACTACTAGGTCTAAAATAATGAAAAGAATACTTAAATAGTTCTTAACCTATAGATGACAGGAAAACCTATTAGAAATGTGCAGTCAAGCGTGAGTCGGACTTAAGTACTAGTTTTTGATCCGACCCCTACGGGTTTTTTAAAGACATTTTACTCACTTTTCAATAAGTTGAAATTTGGCACACATATGTAAGTTTGTGATCCAAAGACGGACATGTAACGTACATAAATGAATTTTAAATATGGAGGCCACTTTTGGGGGGTAAAAGAGCAAATAAAAAAATAAAGTAATTCAAAATATATCGTATGTATATCAAATGAAAGAGCTCATTTTGAGAATCTCAAATATATTTTTTTTATAATTTTAAGATAAATAGTTTAGCAGTTATTCAAGAAAATAGGCAAAAAATTACCATTCCTCCCCTTTATCTCTGAAACTACTGGACTAAAATTTTGAAAAAATTACACTAAATAGTTCTTTACCTATAGATGACAGGAAAACCTATTAGAAATGTACAGTCAAGCGTGAGTCGGACTTAAGTACTTAGATTTTGATCCGACCCCTACGGGGTTTTTAAAGACATTTTACTCACTTTTAATGAAGTTAAAATTTGGCACACATACCTATGTAAGTTTGTGACCCAAAGACGGACATATATGTAACGTAAACAAATGAATTTTAAATATGTAGGCCACTTTTGGGGGGTACAAGAGCAAATTAAAAAATAAAGTTTTTCAAACTAAGATATCGTGTTACATATCAAATGAAAGAGCTCATTTTGAGAAAAGTTTGTAAATTTCTGTACCTAAAAGTGTTTCAAAATAAAGTTTATTAATTTAATTATTAATTAAACTTTGGAATGATCATTTTAAGATACGAGTAAATAGTTTAGCAGTTATTCAAGAAAATAGGCAAAAAATGACCCTTTCCCCCCCCCTTTATCTCTGAAACTACGTACTGGGTCTAAAATATTGAAAAAAATACACTAAATAGTTCTTTACCTATAAATGACAGGAAAACCTATTAGAAATATACAGTCAAGCGTGAGTCGGACTTAAGTACTTAGTTTTTGATCCGACCCCTACGGGTTTTTTAAAGACATTTTACTGACTTTTCATTAAAAAAAAAAACATATTGTTAAAAATTGTGTAATGTGCGGAACTCTTGGAACGCGAGTCCGACTCGCACTTGGCCGGTTTTTTTTAATTATAATAAAAATAATTTTCAAAACATACCAAGTTTGGGCTTCTCCAGATACAATACCGTTCAATATTTTTTGTAAAATATACCTCAAATTATACCTAATATCCTATGAGGATATTAGGTATCTAACACTAAGAAAGCCATTTTGAAAATAATTACATGAAGTACTTTTTTTTTTAAATTTTCAATTTTACAAAGTGCGATCTATGAATCTCTCAATTAAATATTTAAATAGAAAGCATAAAATTAATATAAGTATAACGGTTTTCCAGAAAGTCGCTTATATCTCGGAATCTATAAGTCGTAGTAAAAATTATTTATGTAAGAATTAACTGAAAAATCTCACCTTTAAATCCCCCCCCCCCCCCCCCCCTTTCCCCGAGTTCTCCACCCCCCACTCATGAGAACTTTTTCTTACTTAAAGCTTAGATATTACCAAAGGAACATGTAAACCAAGTTTCAATACTCTTATTTTACCCGAATGACATTATGAGTATAATTCGGCAGGGGTCTTATTACACTTTGTAAAATTGAAATAGTATTTTATGCAACCGTTGTTTAAGAGGAGTCAAAAAAGGCGAGTGGCGTGAGTAACAATTTGAGGCGAAGCCGAAAATTGTTAATAAAGACGCCACGAGTATTTTTTGACTCGGTTAAACAACGTTGCATACAATACTTTTTCTACGACCAAGCACTTACTTACTTTGAAAAAAAAAATGTAAATTTAACAAATATTTTTCATTCAACAAAAATAATACTTTAAACAAGTGGAATCATATAGGACATATATTAGGTAAACAAACCAAAAGTATACAGCTAAGATACGCGACCCGGCCACCGCGCCCCGCGCCCCACGGCCGGATGGTCAGCGACACCTTCTAGTAACTCATGAGGCCCTGGTACTTGCTCTTAGTTAAATTACAATTTTGGATAAATTTTTTTCTCGATTTTGGCCACAGTAGCCTATGGAGACTAACAAGCAACGCTAAGCGGTGTTCGTAGTCTATGGATCTTGCTATATTACGGGTGTCACATGCGCGTTTCTGACTTCTGAAGGAATTTTATTGGTTCTACTATAGAACCTAATGAATATTTTGTAAATTAGCAGCAATGCACTTAGTACTCATCAATCAATTAAAATTAGGTTGGAACAAATATTTTTTAAGTGGTGATTACACGAAGTATCGTTAAAGTACCAAAAGGATTCTGCGTGTATGCACAAATACTTTTTTGGGGAATAGACTAAAGACTTGTCTTGACAACTATAACATAGGGGTTTAAAGGTGTGTGTATGATGACCTTTTAAATGACAAATAAAGGTACGGGAGTAGAAAAAATTAAAACAAATATACTAAATGTAAATATTTCCAAAATTGCTTTATTAGAATTAGATATGAGGATATTAGGTATAATTTGAGGTATTTTTTTTTTTATATCTTTATTTAAAGAGCTTGGTCACTTTTGTGACAATGTCGCTCTGTAAGTATACAAAAATGTAACTTTATCTTCTACTTAATCCTACCGCAACAAGTTTATATATACATTTTGCATCCTCAGATAGTGGGTGCCCCAAAATTTGGTTGCAACCCCCAACTTCAAATAAGGTTTCATTCATAATATCCTTTCTCTCACTTTCATTCCGGACACACTCCATGATGATATGGTATGCATCCTCCAAAATGTCACATTCGTCACAGTTTGGCGACGGCACCTTTTTCATCAAAAACGCAAACTTATTTAATGGGATGTGTCCGGAACGTAATCTAAATGCTAAAACTAATTCGCGTCGACCCATGCCCGAGTCTTCAAACCATGGATTCCTTAAAAGTTGTGGCTGGATCGTTTTATACCATATCGCCTTATCTACCGATCTACAATCAAAATATTCACTCCACATTTGCCTACATTGTTTTTTGGCTAGGTAAATTTTATTCATAAATGTAGGTACAATACTAAATGGGATTCCATCACTAACCGCCTCATTTGCTAAAGTATCTGCCACCTCATTACCTGTGAGACCTATATGGGATGGTATCCATTGAAGGGTAATCGATTTATTGCATTGTTTTAACGTGCGAACTGTTTTTAGTATGGAATAGGCTATCGGTGCTCCTCGATAATTCGAGGTGCATCGAGCCAGGTGCTGAAGGGCACTTCTTGAATCTGTCAGGATTACAAATTCTTTTCCATCCACTGATTCAATCCAAGATAATGCTTCTGAAATAGAAACTAG
This sequence comes from Cydia amplana, assembly GCF_948474715.1. Lineage (NCBI taxonomy): Eukaryota > Metazoa > Arthropoda > Insecta > Lepidoptera > Tortricidae > Cydia > Cydia amplana. Next base: position 79,699 of record NC_086074.1, on the reverse strand, counting down.
TTCGATCTGCATAATTGATACATTGGCTGATATTTTAAACTTAGCCGATACCTTGCACTGGGGGTCATAAAAGGCAGCACCGGATATTTCCTTATTTTTGGAACCATCTGTAAATATTTTGTAGTGCAACCTATATGTTTCGTCCAAATATTGTGTGCAATTAGATTTAAGTTGGTTTTTGTCGTATAGTCTTTTGGCTTGTGTAATGGGTTCTAAATTTATTTTAATGACATCAGACACTTTTATATTACTAACCCAAGTATCTAAGGTAAACATTTCCAGTTGCTCTTTTGACTGAATTAGGACATCCTTTAGCCAATTGTGAATCGAAACTAAAAGAGGTATTTTAATGCCATACTGTCGAGAGCCAAGAACTTCAGATAAATTGCAAACTGAATCAATTGTAGGATTATTCAAAAGGGACTTAGATTTTAAATAGTATTTACTGGCCAGATAATATCTACGAATGTGTAGTGGGGGGATATGCAATTCATTTTCCATTACATGTATAGGGGAACTTTTGATAAATCCACCAATCACTCGCATACATTGGTTTTGAATTTTATCTAATTTGTATAAGTGACATTTTGCACTCGTGTCATAAAGGAAACTACTGTAATCCAATCGACTACGTATAAGAGCTATATATAATCGCCTTAAGTGTTTTGGATGTACACCCCAACGCGGTCCTGTAAGAACTTTAAGAATATTAATAAGTTTATTCAATTTTTGTGTTATTTCATCTATATGTCGCTTCCATCTCAGTCCGCGATCAAGCCACAACCCCAAGTACTTAACATTATCAACTACTTGTAAGGCTGAATCGTTTACGCTAATGTTTATTGTCTCGGCCTTTATAAGCTTGCCAAAAATGCATATTTTGCTCTTAGAACCTGAAATTGATAGCCCCTTTTCCTTTAATAGATTATTCAACATGTTTAAAGCCGATTGTATCTCAAATATACCATCATTGACGTTCTTGGCAGCAGTGTATAAAACGAAATCATCAGCATATTGCGATACTGTTACATTGGTTATTTCTCTGCAGATATTAATCGTCACTATATTAAATAACAAAGGCGAGAGGGGGTCACCCTGTGCCAAGCCTCGACCGGTATGTCTGGCGGTATAAGTGTCTGAAATCAGACATTTAAGTACACGCTCCTTAAGGAAATTCCATAAATAATTACTTATTTGAGCTCCTATTTCATAACTGTCTAGTGTGTTTACCAAATAAGATATGTCGACATTATTGTATGCATTTTCTAGATCTATAAAACACCCCACAGTCATGAGACCCTTTGCTTTTCCCAAATGCGCGTCAGTCACAAAGCGACTCAAATTATCAACACATGAGCGACCTTTCCTAAACCCGGTAGTAACCTCAGTAAACATCAGATTTTTTTCAAAGTACCATTCGAGACGTTTATTCAATATAGAATGAAAAATCTTACAAATGCATGATATCAATGATATTGGGCGAAGTGAATTAGCGGATTGTAGGTCACGACCAGGTTTCGGAATAGGCACTATCCCAATATCTCGCCACTGATACGGAACACAACCACTCTTAAAAATTATGTTGTACAGACGCAATAAGATTTCTTTGCCACAATCGGGTAAACACTTTAACATAGAATAAGAAATATCGTCACATCCTGGGGCGGTATCCTTTGATTTCATGCAGCTATCGAGCTCTTGGCGTGAAATCTCGGCACTTAAATAAAAGTTGTTGGACTTAAAACTTGGGGCTGCAGGTAATACGTAATCAGGCGCTAAGCTGTGCAACAGTTCGTCGATCTTTTCACTGTCTGTATAAGCCCTGTTTGACTTAATACCTTTTAGCCACTTCATACGGGACCACATATCGCTAGAGGACGTAGATTTATCTATTGATGAACAAAATGTTTGCCAGCTCTGACTTCTAGCCTTCCTTATCTTAAGTTGAGCAATTCGAGTTTTTTCTTTTAACCTATCCAGATTTTGCGGGGTCGGATTTCTTCGCAATTGAGCCAATGTTAATCTTCTTTCGGCTACCGCTCTTGAAAGCCCTTTCGTTTAATACTACACACGATAGGTTTCTAAACAATTTTTTTTTAATTTCATACAAAAAAAAGATGACGTCATAACTCCTCTCGTTTTTTTATTTGTTGGTGCTTCGGGTCAAATTGTTTCAAATGTCCTAAAGATCAATCGTACCGATTTTGATACCTTTAACACCATTTGCAGCGTTTTTTGGCGAACCGCTATCGCTATAACAACAGCAAGAGCAGAACACGTGTGAAGGGATCCATGTCTGATTAAACAACTGGTAGTCGAATTTTATTCTTTACTATGCAGCGTGGCATCGCACGCGGCGCCGCACGCCGCTTGGCGGCACCGCGCGCGGCGAAACTCACCGCTTTGCGGCACCGCGCGCGGCGAAACTCACCGCTTTGCGGCACCGCGCGCGGCGCCGCGCACCGCTTTGCGGCGCCGCAGCGCGGCACCGCAAAATTTTGCGTTGCGGCGGGCGTCGCCGCAGATTTCTGCGGTGCCGCGCCGCGCGGCGGCGGCGGCGCCGCACCGCTGACATGTGGCCGGGCCCTAATGTACATTTAGTTTGGTTTGGGGGAGTCGGTCCATCAAGTCGTTAGTGAGGGTGCAGCAGGAAGCTTAAAAGCTATCTGTGCCAATAAACGCGCCTGTGTTTGTCAGTGTTGCCAGCCAGGGCCAATGACTGGGTGGGACGCACCACTGTGCTGTGGCACCACAGCGCAATTCTGACTTGAGGTGGAAAAAGTTTTCTTTACCTTTTTTATGAGTAAACTATAAGGGTCAGATACATAACTATATATTACTGCACCGACAGATTTTTCTGTTCAAAAGTAACTGAGAGACCGTGATGATTTGAAAATATTTTGTTTCATCGAAGTTACCCTTAAAAACTTTATTTAGTTAAATAACTAACAAATGTGAAGAAAATATGTTCCATCAGAAGAATGGGTCCAGAAGATTAATTTATTACTCATATGTGTAACATGCCGTCTCAATAATTTAATTGGGGTGATTAACCAAAACCATTATTATTCGGCCTTTCTACTCGCTTTTTGTAAAGATAAGATAGATTTTCTTTCGAATAGGAATTTAAACATAGTTAATTGACACTTACTCTATAAAAAACAGTCAACACATAACACAAAAACTTATGTCGCTCAACAGTCTACTACCTTTTAACTACTTATTATAGTCAATCAACACCAAAACACTAAAAAAAGAAAAACTCGCGCCAAATATTTCCCGCGCTTTCTTACGTCACTCGCGGCGCGTCACTCCTTACTCTATGGACACAATAAAAATGGCCGCCAAGCAAGACGTGCGTTATTTTTATTAGAACTCGGCATGGGGTTGCGGTTATTATACCGACCAACTTAACTTTACCAGCGAACAAATTAAACGTTATTGTCGCTTCTTATAAATTAGCTGTAGTTTGCTGTCGAGGGCGCCGCGTTGGCTACAAAGTTAAGTTTGTCTGCTTTAATTTGGGGCAACAAGTGGTATTATAGTGTTCGCGCATGCGCGGTGGTCCCGCTTCAAGCGCCGCAAATAAGTAGATGGAAATAACAATTTCGCGTGGGGCAAGTAGGTACTCGTAATTACGAGAAATGTGAATGGACGATGGCAATCGTCGTAGTTTCTACTAGACACATAAAGACTGGTGCATGGGAAAACGGGGCGGGTGCAGTTTTACCTGGCTTTCCCGTGTGCTGGATGTCCATGCACTGGAAATAGATATGACAATTGACATTTCTTATTGACCCGACTGTTCAATGGGGGAAGTCCCTGAGTAGGTATAAATATGTATAGGTAGATTATAGGTAGCGTAGAATAGTAGGGACTGTAAAATTATTGAGTTAAGTACCTGGTTATAGCTTCAGAGACAAGAAATCAGGAGTTCGGGTTCGTAAAAGTTCGTATTACATATACAATATAAATTTGGTTTTAGATTTCCTTCTAGACTAGAAAACGAAGTCGTATTACTAAGTGGTTGGTAGAACCGATGTAGAGTAACTCTACATAGGCTTTGCCGTAACGATGTGTAAAACTGTATGTGTGTGCGTACGTTTATGAAGGCACTGCTACATTCTATCAATTGCCGTTGAAGGAAATAGCTTGCTCTAACCTCTAGTACACCGAATTAATTTAAATATGTGTAGGTACCTACTTACACCAAACTGCATAGGTGCATTAGAACAAAAAACTACTTAAGTAACTTTCGAATTGCCCTACACGAAGAATAAAATCCATCACAAATCAAATCTCAAACACGCAAACCGTATAAAAAGTTCCAATACCTTACAATTATCTACATAGGTACCTAACAAGTAACAATTATTCCCGCATTATTCCAATAGCTTTCTTCTGGGTGCTCGCGAACGCTCAAGAACCAAGGTACCTATCGGTGATTTCAAGTTCGACATCTATCAGCAGGCGACTTGGTGAGGTGAATGATTTGATTATTACCTACATTGATTGATTATACACAGTACACACTGCTACATAGAGTAACTACCAATCGGAAATATAGTAGGTACCTACTTAGTGAATAAAATTAAGTCAACGTAACTTACCTAAATGTACGATGAGTTATTGTTATGTTACGAGCGTGACTTCGTGGAGCACCTTATGCTGATTAAGCTGGTTGGCTAATATGCCCTTATGGAACACCTCCTGGTCACAGGAAGCGCGCTCCGCCGAGCGCGGTGGACCTTATGGTCCATGCTTGTCTTACTCACACTAAAAACGTCTAAACCTTTCGCCAACACTCTTTACTTACATTCTTTTAGATTACACTCCTCAAAATCTATGGACGTAAATAGGCGCATGTCTGTTTCAAAGTGGTGGAGTTGTTTATCTGATTAGGAGATTAGTTAGTGTGGTCAGAAACAAAATTATTCGTTCTGGTTGCATACTGCTGACCTATCATATGTTATTGGGAGAAATCGGTATTGTAATACTACAGGATACGGCCAGCAAAGCAAAACTCAGACTATACATTACCCTACATCTACAAACACAGGCGGAATCTATCAGGGATGAAGTTGAAAGAGAAGCTGTTCCCTGTAGAACGTAGTGATTATGTGCTCTTTGCTGTTCCCTAGAAACGGCCACGGCCTTCAATGATCAGGCCAATATGCCAATCGCTTACGCTCCGTAGCGAACGAAACGCAACTGTCACTGTTGCACTAATATGGAAGAGTGATAGAGAGACACAAAGCGTTTCGTTGTCGTAGCGCAAGCGATTGTCACCTTGGCTAGGTCGGCAGGAAACCGATGCCAGGTGGAGTACGGTAAATGCTGAAATCCTCACAACAAGCACTTTCATTTGATATACCTCATATATGTACCTACACCATACGATTTAGTTTGCATAAATTAATTTTTATAATTTATTTTTTTCTCCCCAACATTAATCGTCCTTGTCGTTGGAAAAACGATACAACGCGCCCATTTCAGGGGAATTTTAAACTTCTAATAACACGCTAATTACCATATTGAATTTCTTATTAGCTTCCGTAAATCAATTACCACAATAATAGAACCCCATCAACATTCATTAAAACAACCGTTTCCAGGCAATATGTCAGGCAGGGCACGCGCCGGAGCACAAAAAGCGGGCAAAAAGCCCTTCGCTTCGGGAGCGTTCAGCAGAACTGTTTTTATTGTAGAGTCTATGCGGAAAGAGAAAAGTCGTGGAATATATATGGGAACCAATACCCATATCTATCTAATTGTGAATATTTTATCCATCAAGCTATAAATACATAATGTCCATGACGCCAGAGACAGAATTCAGCCGGGTAATGCTGCTCGCATCTACGGCACCTTGCCGCAGGGTGAATTTTTATTTTAGTTTAGGTTTTTATGTTTATTCCTTAATTTAAGTTAACGTTATATTTGTTATTTTAATTAAGTGTAATACCCTGAAGAAAATGTCTGGTCAATCTTACAGTTGCTATCAGTGTGAAAACGTGATCACAATTTCAAAACCCCAATATATAAGGAACCCACATGCAGGTTGCCGTAAACTAGCACCTTGTATATTTCATCGACGAAGGGCTTCGCTGCCCTCACAGAAGTCAGATGTCCACAGGACCGTGACCGAGACACTCAACCACACTGATGTGCACTCAACAAAACAACTTGATCTATTGCCTGCCTGCGCCGCGCGTGAATACTTATTATAAAGGTTAATGTCATGTATACGTAATATAATGCACTTTCTAGACCAGTGTTTTTATTCAGAAATCACTGGCATTTAATTTTCACCTCAGCAGCTCGAACAAGGGTACTTTGATTCTTAAAAACAGTGAGCAAAATCGCATTTTGCTCACTGAGTGAGACAAAATGACATTCAAGTGACCTTTATAGTCAAATGTCATTTTAACATGCGGGGTCTAATAAAAGTTCGAAATACTTGGGTTCTATTATCTCTGTCCCTTTCACACTGTTAGCAAAAAGAAACAGACAAAAAAAAGTTAAAACGACATTCAACAGTATATTCACGGTTTATAATAGACCCCCGAAAAAGTTCAGACCGCATCGTTCCAAACCACGTACGAGTATGAATTCTTAATAATTAATAAATAAAAATAAAGTTTAAGATTTGATAAAAACTGATAAAATACTATATTTGAGGTATTTTATTGTAAGTACAATTAAAATAACGAACTCAAAAAATACACAGATCATCACGCAAAATTAATTATTTTACTTTTAAGAATTTCTACCATAGTTGACAAATAGTACGTATGCGCAATTCGGACCGTATCTTACAAAGATTTTTTTTTTTAAGTTGTCGATTGAAGTGTCAGTTAATGTTTGTTATTTCTATATTATTTTAATTGAATTTATTATTACGTTTTGTTTTTGTGTTCCATTGCGGTAATTAAACTTAATTGTTTGTATATCTTAAGAAAACATGAGTGCAGGTATTAAGTGATGAAGAAGGATTACATTTTTCAAGTTGTCTAATAGGTATGTTCTCACTGCGCTGAGGTGAAAAATGTTGTGTACTACACGAGATCAAAGTTATTTACATCTCGTGCGCTTTTGAGTCCCTTACTACGCTCAAGATTCTAAATTAGATCTATTATAGAATCTTTCGCTTGCACGGGACTCAAAATAAGCACTCGAAGAAATATCAAACTTTGATCACTTGTTGTACAAATAACTATTCTCACTATGAATCAACAGGAATGCGGTAATGAGCTATTCTACCTGATCTGCTAAACTTTTATTTACCTATTCGTTTCGGTGAATGTTTCCATTTTTTCCCAACAGCAATCAGTTTTATGTACACATCATACTAATCCGCCTAATAGAGTCTGTGCGGAAAGAGAATAGTCGTGGAATGTATGGGGCCCAATACATTCCACGACTTCTTCTCTTACCGAACAGGCTCTACCTACTAGAGTCTCTTCGGAAAGATAAGAGTTGTAGAATGTATTGGACTCTATTTTGATATTTTTATTTTTTTTCTGCGATATGCTTGCGACCAAAGAGTTAAGTATATTAGGTTGCGACGCTTCTGATTCTATATGGATTACTATTGAAAAATAAATCGGCGTCAATTAGACAGCTGCCATAAATTGACATCAAAAAAATACGACCTGTGGTTTAAAAAATAGTTGTATATCATGGAATTTACCTGCACTAGTTGAAATAAAATTGTAGGTAACTTGACAACTATGATATACACGAAGCAACAATGGTACACACCCTCCGAGGTAGGATGACGTCAGACTTAACAAGTACTTTGAAAAGTAATATTATACGCAGATAATAAATTGGATAATAAGTAGGTTAATAATATATGTATTATACTAGCGACCCGCCCCGGCTTCGCACGGGTTAACAAATTGTATAATTAAGTATATGTACACCTTCCTCTTGAATCACTATCTATAAAAAAAGCGGCCAAGTGCGAGTCGGACTCGCCCATGAAGGGTTCCGTATTTAGGCGATTTATGACGTATTATTAAGAGTGCTATTACATTTCGGGGATGAGCGAGTTTAGGTATTTTACGCGCTGCGGCAGGCCCCGCGATCTCAGGTCGCCGAACCCTTCCACCGCATTTTCCCTCGGTCGCACTACAATGATGGATTAAACATTCTTGATCCGATCGTGAAGCACATTGAAATCAATCATAACAACACTAACTGTACTTTAATATCAAAGTCCTAAAAATGTTATTTGGTACGAAAATACTAAATCCAGTGCAAATATACATACTTATGTAGGTCATTATTACTAGAAAGAAATTATACGTACTTACTTAGGTACTCGCTTATTTTCATTTTTCGTCATTGCATATGGTATAGTTTGTATAGTGAAACTATTTTAGCTATATAATAAAACCTTTAATTTGTATCTTAAGTTTAGAAACGAGCTGATACTAAGCATCTGATGATGAAGCCTGATGATGATGATGATGAAGGTGGTCACGGATACCAATCAACCATGTAGTAACATGATTAGGCTCGTTTGATTCGTCTCAACAGGATCTTTGGCACTAGGTGACACTCAGGGTCTGATAATGGAGCTGGAAGGTGGCCACTGTTACCAGTCAACTATGCAATTAAACCACTTCGTGTTTGAGCTCGTTTGATTCGTCTCAACAAGATCTTTGGCACTAGGTGATACTCAGGGTCTGATGATGGAGCTGGAAGGTGGTCACCGGTACCATTCAACCATGCAACTAAACCACTTCGTGTTTGGGCTCGTTTTATTCATTTCAACAAGATCTTTGACACAAGATACGACTCAGGGTCTGATGATGAAGCTGGAAGGTGGTCACCGGTACCAGTCAACCATGCAACTAAACCACTTCGTGTTTGAGCTCGTTTGATTCGTCTCAACAAGATCTTTGACACTAGGTGATACTCAGGGTCTGATGATGGAGCTGGAAGATGGTCACCGGTACCAGTCAACCATACAACTAAACCACTTCGTGTTTGTGCTCGTTTGATTCGTCTCAACAAGATCTTGGACACTAGGTGATACTCAGGGTCTGATGATGGAGCTAAATGGTGGTCACTGGTACCAGTCAACCATGCAACTAAACCACTTCGTGTCTGGGATGACAACCTTCCAGCTGCACATCAGACCCTGTGAGTACTATGTTGTGTCAAAGATCTGGTTGAGACAAATCAAACGAGCCCAAACACGAAGTGGTTTAGTTGCATGATTGACTGGTACCAGTGACCACCTTCCAGCTCCATCATCAGACCCTCAGTACTATCTTGTGTCAAAGATCTCATTGAGAGGAATCAAACGAGCCCAAACACGAAGTGGTTTAGTTGCATGGTTGACTGGTACTGGTGACCACCGTCCAGCTCCATCATCAGACCCTCAGTACTATCTTGTGTCAAAGATCTTGTTGAGACGAATCAAACGAGCCGAAACACGAAGTGGTTTAGTGGCATGGTTGACTGGTACCGTTGACCACCTTCCAGCTCCATCATCAGACCCTCAGTACTATCTTGTGTCAAAGATCTTGTTGAGACGAATCAAACGAGCCGAAACACGAAGTGGTTTAGTGGCATGGTTGACTGGTACCGTTGACCACCTTCCAGCTTCATCATCAGACCCTGAGTTCTATCTCGTGTCAAACATCTCGTTGAGAGGAATCAAACGAGCCCAAACACGAAGTGGATTAGTTGCATAGTTGACTGGTACTGGTGACCACCTTCCAGCTTCATCATCAGACCCTGAGTTCTATCTTGTGTCAAAGATCTCGTTGAGAGGAATCAAACGAGCCCAAACACGAAGTGGTTTTGTTGCATGGTTGACTGGTACTGGTGACCACCTTCCAGCTCCATCATCAGACCCTCAGTACTATCTTGTGTCAAAGATCTTGTTAAGACGAATCAAACGAGCCCAAACACGAAGTGGTTTAGGTGCATGGTTGACTGGTACCGTTGACCACGTTCCAGCTTCATCGTCAGACCCTGAGTTCTATCTTGTGTCAAAGATCTCGTTGAGAGGAATAAAACGAGCCCAAACACGAAGTGGTTTAGTTGCGTGGTTGACTGGTACCGGTGCCAACCTTCCAGCTCCATCATCAGACCCTCAGTAATATCTTGTGTCAAAGATCTTGTTGAGACGAATCAAACGAGCCGAAACACGAAGTGGTTTAATTGCATGGTTGACTGGTACCGTTGACCACCTTCCAGCTTCATCATCAGACCCTGAGTTCTATCTTGTGTCAAAGATCTCGTTAAGAGGAATCAAACGAGCCCAAACACGAAGTGGTTTAGTTGCGTGGTTGATTGGTACCGGTGACCACCTTCCAGCTCCATCATCAGACCCTGAGTCCTATCTTGTGTCAAAGATCTTGTTGAGACGAATCAAACGAGCCTAAACACGAAGTGGTTTAGTTGCGTGGTTGACTGGTACCGGTGACCACCTTCCAGCTCCATCATCAGACCCTGAGTCCTATCTTGTGTCAAAGATCTTGTTGAGACGAATCAAACGAGCCGAAACACGAAGTGGTTTAGTTGCATGGTTGATTGGTACCGGTGACCACCTCCCAGCTCCATCATCAGACCTATATATTCTGATTCTGACATGTCATCAAAAGCATTTGTATTCAGCCATTTTTTTATTTAGTACCTATAAAATATCAGATCATTTCAAATATCTTTAATGCTGTCCGGTAGTTACATACTATACTATAAAACCAAATACACAGTACTAGGATCAAAGTTTCTCAGTCGCCGTTTACACGCACTGTCACGCACACAGTATAGCATTTTACACGGCGCCTGCCGCACACAATGATAAAAAACCTCGTCGTCGCCGTTGAAAACGTGCGGAGCCGACCGACACACGTCCTACCTCTACAAGCTCTGCCGCGGCACTGAGCTCACGACCGCGCGTCATCGGTAATATTAGAGTCGTTTTCAAAAAATTGCCAAAAAATTATAGTAGAATTTCATAAACACTAATGTATACCATCAGTATAAGCAAACGCTGCAGATTGCTTGAGTATGAAAATGACTTCGATATTAAGTAGAATTTCGTAGGAATTGACACTTGTTTCGGAGAGAAAATTGAGTTTGTTTTTCTTCGATTTTCTCTTTCTCAAAGGTATTTAGGAAAAATGTCAAAAGTAATTCCTAATGTACAGGGTATTAGTAATACAAAATAGCCAGCTTTACCAGAGTAAACTTCTCAACATTTCCAAATACGAGCTCACAATTTAGTGCTTCACGTGGTTTTTCGGAAACAACCATCAGAAAAAAAATCATTACTAATTTAATAAGCCCTTTTTCCAATATTTAAAAAGTAATTCCTAAAGATAAGAAGACGCTTTTACCGTAACAAGTACTCATTGTTTCTAATAATGACCCTAAAGTACTGAATGTCATCGAGGAATATCATCAATTTTGCATTATTTTGACTTTTCTTGTTGGAGCGCTCTTAAGTCCCTAAATAATAAATAGAAAAAAAAAAAACTACTGACTAGATCTCGTTCAAACCAATTTTCGGTGGAAGTTTACATGGTATTATTTTAGAAGTTACAGGGGGGGGGGAACACACATTTTACCACTTTGGAAGCGTCTCTCGCGCAAACTATTCAGTTTAGAAAAAAATGATATTAGAAACCTCAATATCATTTTTGAAGACCTATCCATAGATACCCCACACGTATGGGTTTGACGAAAAAAAATTTTTGAGTTTCAGTTCGAAGTATGGGGAACCCCAAAGATTTTTTTTTTTTCTATTTTTGTGTGAAAATCTTAATGCGGTTCACAGAATACATCTGCTTACCAAGTTTAAACAGTATAGTTCTTATAGTTTCGGAGAAAAGTGGCTGTGACATACGGACGGACAGACAGACGGACAGACGGACAGACAGACAGACAGACAGACAGACAGACATGACGAATCTATAAGGGTTCCGTTTTTTGCCATTTGGCTACGGAACCCTAAAAAACAGCATCAAAATCCGTTGCGCAGTTTTAAAGATCTAAGCATACAAAGGGACAGACAGACAGCGGGAACTCATGAAGCGTCTTTGTTTTATACTATGTAAAAACAAAATATATCAGAGAACAGTGTGATGTAATAAACAAAATATATCGGAGAACAACACGATCATTACAACTCCTCGGCGACAAAGCAGGCATAAGAATTAAATCATATACAATATGTAGATACATCTAAACGGTTCGTTTTGAAGGTGGTGATCCACAACACCGCGAAGGACTGCTGGGTGTCCCTGAACGGCAGAGTGCTGGACCTGACGGACTGGCTGGCCGAGCAGTTCCGGCTCTGCACCTGCCGCAAGAACTGCTCCTGCGTCATCAAGAACTGGTACTGCGCCGATGACTGCGTCGAGTACTGCCCCTGCTTCAAGCGGGGGTTCCCCTACTGCGACAAGAAGCGGGTACCTATGTAGCGACTAGTAGCTTAACTTAGGTATATACATACCTAGTTGTTGTTACAAAAACTAGCTGCTCCTGCATCATCATTATTGTTACGCTTGTAATGTAGAGGGGCAATGCCAACGTGTATTTCAATTTGCTACACACTACACAGTATAGGTACACACTAGATTTTTAGGTAAAGTATACCGTGTATACTTATACAGATCTCATCAATCGGGCCAATTAAAGCGCACCTTACAACTTCTATCCAAGAATTAAACGAGATAAAACGTACCTACAGAAGTTACGTTTTAAGAATAAACCCACATCACATTTAAGTACGTAAATAAGTGAATGTGATGTGGGCTACTGTTGCACTGGTACGATACTTACCTACTAATTCCATTTACGTCTCCCCAGCTTGCGATGACGATCCTGGCGTATGCAGGCAAGGACATCTCGCACTGGTTCCGCGGCGACGAATGGGTGCGGTACACGCACCCGGTGACGGGCGCGGCGGCGGCGCGGCGCCCGCACGGCCTGGGCACGCGCGAGCCGCAGGTTCATTTAACACTTTGGCATTATTGTTATACTTTACCTACCTACAGCTTTGTTATTCCACGATACCGTGCTCCGTATGTTTTCACAAATAAAAAGATTCTGATTCTGATTCCAAACGTGCCAGTCAATTGGATCTATCTTGACGCCGCAGGTGCCCTCCACCAAGTGGCGGCCCTACACCAAGCCCTGGTGGCTGGACGATAGCCTGGTCGTGGGGAAGCTGACCGCTAACACCAGGCCTATTAGGATTACGAATACTCTTACTAGTGAGCGATTTACTATTCTTTGTAGGTAGTTCTATTTGCTCGACTGTATCACTAAACTGCCTACAAGTCCTACAACATAACGACTACATTGGTGTTGGTGGAAGATGGTCGGGAAAAACAGATTATTTTCCCATGACATTATTGGCTGCCTTTCCTTTAATGCGCTCCAATTCATTCCGATGGATTATAAATTATAACCAATGCTATATTGCTTGATTCCTCTCATCTCCGCCTCAGGGGACAGGCAGCCTAAGGTTTACGATGTAGGTTTCCAGAGTTTCCTGCTAGCCGCCTATAACCAACCTAATATAATATTACCTAATTGCCAGTCTAGCAACCTTATTCACTAAGTGCAAGGAATACAAGGAAAAAGATTCAATGTTATTATAACTGTTGTCCATGGTCATCTGTACTGTAGATAGTGAGGGCTTGGGACGGCGGGGTACCTAAATAAGGAGAAGTATCTTCAGCTGGGCTGGGCCGCTCTGAGTTGGCGTGAGATTTAAGTAGCTTTCGTTAATACAGTTGACGCTTTGTCTATTCGTCTTCCATGAAGGTTCGACGGTGACCCTGGAGGTGTGCTCGGAGGAGACCGTGTACGAGGTGATGCAGCGGTACCGGCGCCACAACACGCACCTGGCCTCCTACTCGTGGCGCCACCGCGGCCGCCGGCTCTGCCTCCGCCACACGTTGGCCGAGAACGGGATCCCGGACGAGAGGGACCGGTTCTCGAAGGTGCTGCTGCCGGAGAACATCCACGTGCCGGCCATTTTGATTTACTACAATGACGACTTGACTGAAGGTGAGTTCGGTCTAACCCTATTCCTTTAACGGAACAGTAGTAGTCTAGTCTAATGGGAATGTTCTACCCGTGGCGTGCACTATACGCATTACGCAGATACGTTTGCTTGAGACACCATTATCGTTACATTTTTATTAAAATATGACGGTTATTGCGGCACTGCCGCACTTTGTGAATTAGACGATGTTTTTCCACTCTGTTGTGTTATATTTAATGTAGGTACCTAGTTTGTAAAGAACACCTGTCCTACAATGTTAATTTGTGGTATTCCGCATCCGCAGAGCCGGCGGTCGACGACTGCTTCTGCCGCGACGCGGACTGCATCAAGGACAAGCCGGAGCCCTACATCCTGTTGTAACATGGATCTCAAACACGATGGGCCAAATGGCGACCACGATAGCCATTCTTTATAACGATTTTATTGATTTTACGTAGATACCAAACGGTTACATTGTGCGAAATGCAGTTTTGTTATTTTTTATAAACTTATTTTACAAAGTATTTAGGTACCTATACTACCTATGTTATTCTTTATCAGAATTACCTACCTACAACTAACTATCCCCTCACTCTCCTGAACACGTACATATTTATAGTTTTCGAACAACAGGTAAGCTATTCGGTAATCGTGTAAAAAAAATAGGACAGGTTTCTAATAATTATTAAGTATTATATTTCATTTACAATATGCATTAATTACATCAAGTACGTTTAGTAAAGGAGCTCTTTCTTACAAAATATACAAATCCAATGGAAAATATGTACTAGACAAGCTGTTTCAACATTAGAAACCGTACGAATAGGCAGTTCCCAAGCATTTTTTTAATACGAATACTTGTAGTCCTTGTAGAGGAAATAGATAGGTACAGATCAGAATCCACATTTTAATATGTTAATTAAATAACAGAATAATGATATTCTCACGAGAAGACGTGCGAGAGGTGTTTGACGATGTCGACCCAGTCCCTAAGGTGAGTGTTACGCGGTAAGTGTGTGCGGGACGTGCGAGAGGTGTTTGACGGTGTCGACCCAGTCCCTGAGGTGAGTGTTACGCGGTAGGTGTGTGCGGGACGTGCGAGAGGTGTTTGACGATGTCGACCCAGTCCCTGAGGTGAGTGTTACGCGGTAGGTGTGTGCGGGACGTGCGAGAGGTGTTTGACGATGTCGACCCAGTCCCTAAGGTGTGTGTTACGCGGTAGGTGTGTGCGAGACGTGCGAGAGGTGTTTGACGGTGTCGACCCAGTCCCTGAGGTGAGTGTTACGCGGTAGGTGTGTGCGGGACGTGCGAGAGGTGTTTGACGATGTCGACCCAGTCCCTGAGGTGAGTGTTACGCGGTAGGTGTGTGCGGGACGTGCGAGAGGTGTTTGACGATGTCGACCCAGTCCCTAAGGTGTGTGTTACGCGGTAGGTGTGTGCGGGACGTGCGAGAGGTGTTTGACGGTGTCGACCCAGTCCCTAAGGTGTGTGTTACGCGGTAGGTGTGTGCGGGACGTGCGAGAGGTGTTTGACGATGTCGACCCAGTCCCTAAGGTGTGTGTTACGCGGTAGGTGTGTGCGGGACGTGCGAGAGGTGTTTGACGATGTCGACCCAGTCCCTAAGGTGTGTGTTACGCGGTAGGTGTGTGCGGGACGTGCGAGAGGTGTTTGACGATGTCGACCCAGTCCCTAAGGTGTGTGTTACGCGGTAGGTGTGTGCGGGACGTGCGAGAGGTGTTTGACGATGTCGACCCAGTCCCTAAGGTGTGTGTTACGCGGTAGGTGTGTGCGGGACGTGCGAGAGGTGTTTGACGATGTCGACCCAGTCCCTAAGGTGTGTGTTACGCGGCAGGTGTGTGCGGGACGTGCGAGAGGTGTTTGACGGTGTCGACCCAGTCCCTAAGGTGTGTGTTACGCGGTAGGTGTGTGCGGGACGTGCGAGAGGTGTTTGACGATGTCGACCCAGTCCCAGCCCCGCGGCCTCTCCCCCGCGCGGCCCATCTCGGCGCGGTCCCACGCGCGCCGCTTCTGCGCCTTCGTCAGCTGCTCCTTCTTCTCCACCTGCTTCGACTCCGACTGCAGGGAAACACATGCCCGTTAATTATGGGTACCTCAAGGAAGTGGTCTGGGTCCTACCCTGTTCCTTTTTAACAAGCTTTTATTAGGTCGACCTGTATGTAACTAACTATGTAATGGAATCTAAGATGGAATTTAATGGATTGGATGGGATTTAACCATCTTCCAAGGATCGTAGCGTCATGAAAATTGGCAGCTGTATGTAGTTCTGATGACAATACAATAATATGGTACCATAGACTAGGAACCCTCTAGACTGAGTTTAGAGCAATTATTTCATGAAACCGATGCTGCCAAAAATACGGGGGTGCGGGGGGACGAGGTGAGCGAATCCCGTGCCGTGATTGGTCCGTTCAAAGACACTGACCAATCACGGCACGGGATTGACTCGAAGATGGAGTAAAACTACCGTATGAGTGGCAGAGGGGGTAGCGTTACTATGCTCAGTCTAGAGGATGTCTTGTCTGTGTATGGTACTGTCGAACTGATCTGATGATGGAGACAGGAGGTGGCCATAGGAACTCTGTGATGAAACAACGCAACCTAATGGTGTTAGGAGTTTTTAGAATTGTCTCGATGAGTATTATATAGTTGTCTGTCGTAAGAAAAGTACAGTCAGCGATAAAAGCTTGTACCAAAAATTAAATTTTTGCCAAAAACTTTTTTAGGGTTCCGTACCTCAAAATGAAAAAAACGGAACCCTTATAGGATCACTCCTGCGTCTGTCTGTCCGTCCGTCTGTCACAGCCTATTTTCTCCGAAACTACTGGACCAATTAAGTTGAAATTTGGCACACATATGTAAGTTTGTGACCAAAAGATGGTCATGTAACGTAAACAAATGAATTTTAAATATGGAGGCCACTTATTTTGGGGGGTAGTAGAGAGGGGAGTAAATTTTTCAAACTATATCGTGTTACATATCAAATGAAAGAGCTAATTGTAAGAATCTCTCAAATATATTTTTTATAATTTTAAGATAAATAGTTTAGCAGTTATTCAAGAAAATAGGCAAAAAAAAATCCATTCCCCTCCCCCCCCCCTTTTATCTCTGAAACTACTGGGTCTAAAAATACACAAAATAGTTCTTTACCTATAGATGATAGAAAAACCTATTAGAAATGTGCAGTCAAGCACGAGTCGGACTTAAGTACCTATGTACTTAGTTTTTGATTCGACCCTTACAGGTTTTGTAAGACATTTTACTCAATTTTCATTAAAAAAACCATATTGTTAAAAATTGTGTAATGTACGGAACCCTTGGAACGCGAGTCCGACTCGCACTTGGCCGGTTTTTTAAATGATTTTTTGCAATTTGGACATTTCAATGTTCATCTTAGTGTTAGTGCACGTTACGACTACATACGATTACTACTACTATAGTTCGTTTTTTTTAGCATTAGAAAGAACTTAAAAGAAGATAAGCGATTTTGACATGTCTTTTAATTGAAAAACACTTTTTAAAAATCAATAACTATTACTTATGAAAGCAGAAGACTATAAAAGGTCGTATTAGATTCATAATTGTTACATATTTAGCGTAACTTATTTTTAAAATGTGTTTTTCAATTAAAAGACACATCAAGATTGTTTACCAAATTTCTAATGCTAAAAAAAAACGAAGTATATATAACTGCATTTGACTACTTGAAATACCCACAACAAAAAAAAATACCGACATCACCGTTGTTGGTGATGACTGCAGGCATCGGAGTTTTTGTCGCATGGTAAGACTAATAGCAAGCCATGGAGTCGACATTTGCCATAAATGTAAACTCTTATTCATACTCATACTCATGATTAATTTTATTTAATATGAGAACAGATGACTAAATAGTTACTACGTATATGAGTTTAATTTATTAAACCTCATTTGTTGCAATAAAGCCGAAAGTGAATGGAACTGTCACCTAAGAAAATAACCTTCCGCAATTAAAAAAGTTATGAATTAATTCTATCAGTACTGTCATTGATTAGTTGTTTACTTGAAAGATATTTTACGTTTCAACATGTGTCCGTCTATCTATACTTTCATACTTATTTAAACGAGAAATTGGAAAGATTAATCAGATGTGCGATTTGGTACAAGAACGAGAGAAACATAATATGTATACAAAACCCTATGGATATACAATGTTAGGCATAATAATTAATTATGGAATATTCCACAACGTATTTCCCACTTACAGATATAAATAACTACTACGTTTGCAATCACCAGTGATTGACACATGACAAATACTAATCAATTTTATCAGCGGTCAGTAGGTACCTACATGACATCAGGTCTTTCGCAGCGATGTAGTTTGTATAGTTGTATGTTAAAATAGTTGAAGTTATGAATTCATAATGTAATAGAAAAATATAATTTTAATTTAATTCGACTAAGATAATATACACGACCGACCGCTCTAAAGGCATTTTAAGATAAATTAAATAAATGAGTATGAGTATGAATAAGAGTTTACATTTATGGCAAATGTCGACTCCATAGCTTGCTATTAGTCTTACCATGCGACAAAAACTCCGATGCCTAGTGATGAGTAAGAACCATTGCTGATACGATTTATTTTTTTTTTTAAACCGCTACTGAAAATCGTAATTAGATTCCAAAAAAAGTAAGACAATGTTGCCACTTTTTACTAGCGCGTCTTGTATTTATGTAAAAATAAGTAAATAAAACTACTTTTTTTAAATCGCCGGAGTAAAATTACCAATAAATAAATTATCTTAGCGTGTTCATTTATAAAAAGGAATTTACTATTTTACAAACAAATTATTGCAGTGGCAACATTGTCTTACTTTTTTTAGAATCTAATTACGATTTTCACTTTAGGTAAAGCCATAATGTCAATTTTATGTCAGAAAGTGTCATTTTAGACACAATGTGTTCAAAATAACAGGTTCCTAAACTTACTTGTTGCTGGCAACTATAAATCAATCACTGCATTTTGGTGATAAATAGAATCATCATCAATCAAAGACATGTAATACCACCTCTGTTCCGTTATCAAGATAGAAACCACCGATTTTAACTAAAACAAAATACTCAATCAGGACTCTCACCTCTTGGTCCTCAATAACTAACTTCTCGACCCTGGCCACTATCGCCTCCTCCGACTGCTCGGACAGGATCTCCCCCGCCCGCTCCTTCAGACACTCGAACAAGGTGTAGGTCATGGCGCAGCCCAGCCATTGCTCCGCTTCCTCCTTTACTATTGACAGGATTTTGTCCTTCACTGTTGGTAATCTACAATTCAATTAATACATCTAATTAATAACATTTTCTGTATAAAATAGGCAACTTTTGTATTGAACTGCTTATATTATTATATGTACAGTTAAATAATTGAGATAACATATATACTTACAAGTGTTGATTATAAAAGATTTCCAGATTAAAGTTAGGCTTCTCTGTGGGGTATGAGTCTCCCCATGATATTTCTAATATAAATGACTTCTCACCATCAATGTACTGGAAATGAAAGACAGAAAAGTAGATCTTTATCATGTGAACCAATTTCAACAATCTTTGTTTTATTTGAAAGAATGTGTTTTTATTCTAATCTCATAGATATATCAAGTATAATAAACATATGTATTATTATTAGGTGCCCTGTTTTTCTAGTTACCACCATGCACCTTACAGTTTTCTTTGATACTACATATAATAGGCTGTGGTGAACCTGTGAAATTTACCTTATACTGATATGTTTTAGGATTGACTTGCTTAAAGTTCTCGTCGCCGTCGTAAATAGACTTCAACACTTCTATCTCCTCGGCCTGCTGCTCCGCATCGTCAGACATTCTGTCTGGAACCACTCAAACTGCAATCAATTCAACAAAATCTTAAAGTAAGACCAAACAAGTCATAACACATTCAATTAAGCTCTACAACAAAATTAGCAAGTTCAAGACTGTTTTAAGATATTACTAGATTATGTTTATAACCTATAAATACGACTAATGAACTAAAAAGCCTGCTTCTTAAAAATAATGGTCGGCATTTGTAATGCCGCTTGAAGAGATCTTAACAAGGAACAAATACTATAATGGCTAAAACCTTGCCTACAACTATACAAATAAATAAGAAAAATTAAACAAAATACCTCGTATTAGTCGTATTACATACATTTACGTTTAAATGGTGTATCTCCCCAAAAACGATAAACCAAGCATTTAAATACAATTAAATTTAACAAAATTCACTACTGTTCCCTAAAAACAAGCAGTAATAAACTTTTCATTTCTAAATTCAGGTTTTATCTTGGTTTGGTAACACGAAATGCATACGAAATGTCAACCTGACAAACAGCTGACTTGACAGGTCAATGTCCGACCTAGCTCACAGACCAAATTATACAAATGAACTACAATAATCAAACAAACGACGTTAGTTTGTTTTATTTAGAATGCATGAGATTTGGTATTTTTATCCAAAATTGGTAAATTCACTAATCATTCTTATATTACGAATTTGATAAAAATCTTAGTTCAATAAATAAAAAAAGCTTTGCATTTTTCGAAATTTTTTAGTATCCATTGGACCCAAACCCCATTACAACAGTGTTGTTACACATCAATGTTTTTGCCCCATTAGCATTATATCATTATTCACATTTGCAAACTCAATGTGTTCTGGTATAATAATATAATATATTATCTGTAGAAATAAATGCACAGTTTTATTGAGTTTGCTTAGGACTTCACTTCAAGCGATATCTTTTAAGCAAATCTCCCTAAAAGTGTGCACACGCTAGTATGGCAATACTTTTATGACTGACATTCAAATCATGTTCAAATCCAGGGGGGGGACACTAGGAATGTAGTTAACGTCAGTAAAGATGCAGGCGATTTCTATATTTTGCTCCCGACAACATACTATTGCGTAAAGTTGACTTCCGATTACACAAACTACGTCACCAGATGTCACTATAAAATTCATATAATTTTGGTGGCATTAATATTAAAATTAAAATAAGTACGAATTAATATTTTTAATTATTATAATTTTCAATTAATTTTGCGAAAAAATAAGAGTTTTGTTAAAATGTGATTTAATTATGCTGTTTGTTTATGCTGGCAACACTTGCATAACCGCCAAGACCATAGAGGTACAATCATAATTATGTAGATGAAATTGGCGAGGAACCAGTTGACCGAACGAGATGCACTTATAGAACTTTTAGTATGGAGTAGCAGAGAAAGCGCTTTTGAAATAACCCGACCAAATTACGTAGGTTATGTTTGGTAGGTTGTCAGGAACGTCAAAAAGTGTTTTTAATTTGGTCGCATCACGTATGTTCTGTCCCTCACGGGCGCACGCGTATAGCTCATCTAAGTATATAATACTAGGTATATGGCCAAGACATGCAATTTTTTAGCTGTCACTGGAAGAGCGTAAATTAAAAATATTTTAGTGATGGTTGAGCCATTTTCTTCGTTATGGTTTGGTTATGGTGCTGGAGGAAATTAGATTATAGCCCGAATGAAAACACATGCCTGCCCTGCCCTGCCATGCCCTGTTGTGAAAACCTCCAGAAAGTGCGTTGAGTTCTGTGTTATTTTGTGCAATATGGACGCTATTTTAGAGTAAATTTATTTCGTGGTAGGTATCTAATAAGTACCTACTTTTGATAAGGCACGCCACTATCGATAAATCTGCTACAATGCCTAGACTATGTGCTTGTATTGTGCGTAGTAAATTAATCATATTTTCTTAATCATGTATTTTCTTGTGTGTGAATGCTTTTTCACCACACTCGCTTTCTTTTCTATTGTTTACCTAAAATTGTACTTTCCTAGCGATAATGTGATGTAAAACATGTATGCAATAAACATATTGAATTTAATATTCTGTTTTTTTCTTTATTCCATTATTGATAACATTAACCTTTTCCACATAATGTTAGGTCTACTTGGGCGGTTTACAAGTACATTTGTTGTTTGATTTCTTGTAAATAATTAAAGGTTTTTGTTACAAGAAACCAAACAAAAAATGGACTTGTAAACCGCCCGAGTATACCTAATATTATGTGGAACGAAAGTACACGTATGGATGCATATGTAGTTGTGCACGCACACAAACATACTTAGTATCGGCGGAGAATCAGAGATGGCTCTTTCAAATGAGTTTCCATAAAATGCTTCAAGAGGGCTCTCTTTACCTATATACTTACTTTACTCTTTGTTCAAATCGCTGCAGATAGCAAAATACGTTATTTATTTGAAACGAATTTCACTGCCGAGTTTCCCATAAATCCCACGAAATAATATTTTCTCTATCATTATAATAATTATTCACGGTTACTGTATGTTCATATAGTGTAAACGTATGCAATGCTCGCGTGACAAAAGGACATCTTCTTCTGCTTCAAAAGCTTCTCACTGTGCTTGCATTGTTACAAAGATGGAGAACAAGAAACCCGCTGGTGATAATTTCAAAGTGCCAACGTTGCCCGTAGGCCGCCTCCTGCAGTCGAGCACCAAAGCGAACATCCCAGACACGAAGGAATCCACTTCAACGGGCCTGAAGAGTGCACACGAGAAGAAAAGTTCCTGGGCACTGACAGACTTCGACCTCGGGCGGGCGCTGGGCAAAGGTAAATTTGGAAACGTATATCTGGCGCGCGAGAAGGAGTCCCGGTACGTGGTGGCGCTGAAAGTGCTGTTCAAGAGCCAGATCCTGGACGCGGACATCGAGCACCAGGTGCGGCGCGAGGTGGAGATCCAGTGCCGGCTGCGGCACCCCAACATCCTGCGCATGTACGGCTACTTCCACGACGAGAAGCGCATCTACCTCATCCTGGAGTACGCCAAGCACGGCGCACTCTACATGCTGCTCAAGGTCCGCGGCCGCTTCGACGAGAAGACTGCCGCCATCTACATCCGCGACCTCACCAAGGCTCTCATCTACTGCCACGCCAAGAAAGTCATACACCGCGACATCAAACCTGAGAATATACTAATAGGCCACAATGGGGAGCTGAAAATAGCGGACTTTGGCTGGTCCGTGCACTCCCCGTCCTCTAGAAGAATGACGCTCTGTGGAACCTTGGACTACTTATCACCAGAAATGATTGAAGGGAAGCCCCACAGCTACGCAGTTGACATTTGGAGTCTCGGTGTGTTATGCTACGAGTTACTTGTAGGATTACCTCCGTTTGACGCCAAGCACTCAAATCAGACTTATTTGAAAATTAGGTATGTAATAATTAAGTATCCGGAGTATGTGTCTGAAAAGGCAAAGGATCTCATGGGCAAGCTGCTGGTGGTGACCCCGGAGAGCCGCCTGCCCCTCGCCAGTGTGCTGCAGCACCCCTGGATTGTAGAGAATGCCCCGCCCGGGGCTCTGCCACCTGCCTTCAACCCTGACCCCAATGTCAAAGTAGAGAATAAACAATAATTATGCTGGAGGCTGACAATAATTATGTTAATTATTAGTGGCTTTTTAAATTATGACAAGAGCATTACAACAAGATGCCTTTAGCTTCTAATTCATTGATTTGAAAATAAAATCATTATAATGTAATTTAAACTTCAATGAATGATCCCTCATTGCTGGGGCTGGTTTTTTACTGTAAAAATTAAATTGTTTATCTGCTATTCTTAAATGTACAGTCTTCTGTGATATAGGACAAGTCAAAATACAAATGTTTGACACTTTCTCCTATTTCATCAATTGTGTATTTATTTCTCAGTGACTGTACTAGTTGTAGTCTAATATGAACACACATTTTTGCATATTTTTCATTAAAATATAGGGTTATCTGTAAAA
Source organism: Cydia amplana (assembly GCF_948474715.1). Classification (NCBI taxonomy): domain Eukaryota; kingdom Metazoa; phylum Arthropoda; class Insecta; order Lepidoptera; family Tortricidae; genus Cydia; species Cydia amplana. The sequence goes on along the minus strand of NC_086074.1, from coordinate 55,824 downwards.
TAATAATGCCATTTTAGTAGGAATATTGTTTATAGTAGGTAGCCTAATTTGTATTTTTAATTTTATGAAATGTGATTAGATAGTGATTTATCCGTATAATAATGGTATCTATTTTGTAAGGGGGTTGGGAAATAATTGTAGTCAATCTTGTCATCCCTGCATTTATTATGTGTAGACCTTTGGAGTCAAGTTTATTTGGTAGGTATGTTCATTCTAAAGACTATAATTATGACTGAGCTAGATTTAAAGAAATGTTAACTTAAATCATGATCTTATTTTAGTTTAAATACATAATACAATTAATGCAAAAAAGGAATTTATTTTATTTATTTTATAAAACCTATCATTATTTTTTCTTCATATAATAGAGGTCCATGGCATACTTGTCAAAATTAGGATCTTTTTTGACAACGCAATTCCAATATGCGAGTTCCCCAAACAGACATATGAAGCTCAAAAAATATCCAATAGCGAGGGCTATGAAAGCTCCGTACAGCTTTTTTAAGTTCATGAGAGCTTTCACTTCATTGTCAGATGTGTCCAGCGCTCTGATAGGGTACATGGCGTCGTTCAGCCACTTCTCAACCAAGCCTACTTCCACCGTGCGTCGCATATAAACGTCAGCAAGCGGCTTCAACGGGGAATTCTTATGGAAACCTATAGATATCGGTATATTGACTACACAGTCCGTCATTATATGCAACTCTCTATCGGAAGCCAGTCTCATAGTAGTAGTGTCGGTCGAGTTCTGCGTCTCCATGCTCACATTCCGGTTCTTCCTTTTAACGCTTAAATACTTCAAGTAATACTCGTTCTCGTAATACGCGTAGACTCCTCGAGCGACCTTCGCGGCGGCCTCGTCCGGATCGTCTATCGTTCGGAACCTCTCGCCGATCTTCTGTCCGAGCTCGTCCAAAGATTCTTCGAAGAAGCGCGCGGTCTCCACGCCCCACCCGCCGCAGGGGAGTTTACTGTCGACGAGCTCCTTCAAGGTGTCGACGGTGACCCGCGGGGCGGGGTTGGCGAGGATGGCGGTCATGCTGGCGCGGTAGGACACCACGAGCAGGATGCAGTACAGCCAGTACCAGCCCGTGAGCAGCCGCACGGCCCAGCCGCGGGGCAGCCCGGGCAGCGACACCACCACCAGCATCCCGTACGTGTACAGGATGCTGTTGATCACTTCGCCGAACAGGTATACGCCGACTGGTTTTGAGTCTGCAAATAATTACAATCATTTCTCTTTGGTGTAAGAGTAAACCTCAGACTGAGGTGCTTAGTTCGTTTAAAGGTCAGTGACTCGAATATACTTATATATATGTAAAAAAACATCAGAGGAGACGATCAATAGTATAGATTGTTAACCAAGGAAGGAAAGGCACTCATCTCTGCCGAGGTAGTTTGGCGCTCGAACTCAGTGAGAACGCCAATAGTCCGAGGCTGAAATGATGCCTTTCACCCGAGTTAAACACTACACTCTACTTTTCATTTCGAATACGAGGAAAGTATATAACGCACGTGGTTTTTTTTTAATAAGTACATTTTTATAGTATTTCTGGATGGTATTTTCAATGAATAATATAGGCAAAAGTATCGTTATTTATGGAATGGGGAGTTAAATATCAGAATGGAAATTGTATGACAAATCCTTTTAAACCCAAATTTCAATTGCTTCTCGTATAAATAAAGATTAAAAATCGTACTTGGAGCGTAAAATGCTCTAGTGCAAAAACGTATCATTTTCTGCACACTTTTTAGTTTAGAACAACAAAAGTTTTTGGCAAAAATTTAATTTTTGGTACAAGCTTTTATCGCTGACTGTACTTTTCTTACGACAGACAACTATATAATACTCATCGAGACAATTCTAAAAACCCCTAACACAATTAGGTTGCGTTGTTTCATCACAGAGTTCCTATGGCCACCTCCTGTCTCCATCATCAGATCAGTTCGACAGTACCATATTATTGTATTTGTCATCAGAACTCAGTCAGAACTACATACATACAGCTGCCAATTTTCATGACGCTACGATCCTTGGAAGATGGTTAAATTTGTTACCTTATAGGTAGATTCCATTACATAGTTAAATACAGGTCGACCTAATAATAAGCTTGTTAATGACCCTCTTTTAGAGCATGAGAAATGAAAACATGTTTTAGTTATCCTTTAAACTACTCTTTTTGCGTTCGGGGGATAAAAAAGTTACATATTTTATTAAAATGATTAAGCTAGCTAGCGAGCAAGGTAGACTACCTCAAGTTTTTTTATTGAAACATGAGCGAAAGTTTCCGAATATGAAAACGAGCATAGCGAGGGGTTCAAATAATTTAATCTTGAGCGATGCGAGGATTTCAAAGCATGAGTGAAAAATAAAAACTTCCGAGAGGACATGGTGAGAAAAGGTGATAGGTATTACTACTCCTATTAGATCTCTGTTTGTAAAGACACGGGAGTGTGAGAGATTATTGACGTAGCGTATGTAGTGGTGACACGTACCCTGATCTTGATGTTTGTCTGTGGTCATCTTGTGCTCGTTCTGGTAGTCCAGCAGGCGCGTGTAGTAGCGCGCGAGCCCGTGGAAGATGGCGCCCGTCATCAGCAGCACCAGCAGCACGGCCACCCACATGTTTAGTCTGCCAAATTATCGTATTTACACAAGCTGTAAGAGTTACGTATCTCTCATAAAAGTGAACTCTTGTACGAGCCACCTGACGCTCGGTAGGTACCTATGTGTACATATATAGTGACGGTAATGAATGGTTTACAATGCGCATTGCTAAATTCCTACTCAATGGATCGGCGTCAGCGTCACATCATGAATTTCCAGCAAATTAATTTGAAGATGCTGATTTTCATGTTACGGAGGAATTAATGAAAGGGGTCTTCCATTAATTACGGCACACGTATAGAGGGTCAAAGAAAATGTGACATTGATAAGCGGGAGGGGGGAGTCACTATCTTTGTAACGTCACTTTAACTTCGCCCTGTAACTGAAAGTCGTGTGATGAGAAAGGTGTCAGGAATTAATGTGGAGGAACTTGAGAGGAAATGAAAATAATGGAAAAGCTGGTTGTACAGGATGTGAGACTGCTGTGTGAGAGATGATAAGAAAGCACGTGAAATGAAAATCAGGGCTACAGGCGTATGGAATGAATGGGACAAGACAAGGGCAAGCGAATGATGACGGTTTCCAAGCTGCACACACTTGAAGGGCACAAGAGATAACCGTCTTTCAGCTAGGAGTTGTCGGTGCGTGCCTCCGGGGGAAGGTGAAGCATTGTGCGCTACCTACAGGGGATGCTGAGGTCCACCCGCCGGGGACTCACTTGAAGGGCAAGATGAGCGTCTTCCAGGAGTTGTCCGTGAGCGCCTCCGGCGTGAGGAACGTGAAGCATTGTGCCGTGTACGGGATGCTGAGGTCCATGAGCTCGAGGTGGTAGGGCGTGTACTGCAGGTTGCCCAGCGCCGCGTCCGCGCCGCTCACCATCTCACCGATCAGGCCTGACAGAAATAACAGCCAATTTAACCATTTAGGATTCCTAACCTAAAGATTAACTATTAGGCTAGTAGGGTAGCCATAGTGGCAGGGTGTTCATCAATTCTATACTTAGCGAGGGTTAATGTACATTCGTTCTAGAAGTTACCTGAGAATGAGCCATTGGCTTGCTTCTGTCCCCACTTGTGATACTCGGCGTTCACCGACTGGTACAGATTTGGCTTGAAATTCATCTTCTCCGCCAATGTGTTCAGGATCTGTGGAAACATCCGAGTGCAAATGTATTTCCATTTTTGCACCACGTATATAGTCGTAAAACTCAAAAGTAATACGAAAGTTACTTGTTACCCGGGCCCGGGTAGCTGATAGAGTCCATCTAAGCTAACTCCGAGCGCCGATTTTTATTAATAAAATATAATAGACGGGTTCCCCTCATCTGGCATAGGTAATATTGTTTGTCAGAAATACATTTCGCATAACATATATCGCAGAAACACTTTTAGTCGAATGATAATTTTGCATAACTATTACTTGGCATTACTATTTACTACGCATACAATACATTTTGCAGCATATCATTAAGCAGAAGATTACTGTTGCCGACTTTCATTTAGCATAATTTTATGTACCATAACCATCCTGCAGCATACTCTTATTATGGCATAATTAATTTTTTCTGCTAGCAGAAAAGTGGGTTAAGTTAAGTAAGAACTGCGACCCCAACAAAATTGGACGTGTGCCAGAAAATAAGGTTAGGTTGTGTTAGAATTGCGACCTCCTACAAGTCCTACAAAAACGAATGGCTGTCAGAAAAATAGGTTAGGTTAGGTTAGAGCTGCGACCTCTTACAAAAACGAACGGCTGTCAGAAAAATAGGTTAGGTTAGAGCTGCGACCTCCTACAAAAACGAACGGCTACCAGAAAAGTAAGATCAACTGCCATAAAAACAGATTATGTTAGAGCATACTAGGTACTGCTGCACATTGGTAAGTCAATTAAAACCATTTATAACATCACCTTTAATTAAACTTGATAGCTTTATGCCACCAAAATAGGATGCAATATGTATGCAATACATTTATCTGCGCAATCAATATTCGTTTAAAATACTATTATGATCATCAACAGTATGCCAAAATATGGTTCTGGATTATAAAACTCTGCGAAGTGATTGTATGCTAAATGATACTATGCGAAAGGTAATTCTGCCAAACGACATTTCTGCCAAGTAACATTATGCAATACAAATACATGTCAAAAAACTTTCTGCAACACATTAGTAACTCATAATAGACCAATATACTCAAATTTTTAAAAGAATTTGACGTTGTTGGTAGAAGATGGGAATACGTTACATAGTGCATATGAATACGTGTGTTACGTTACATATGAATAATTCCCATCTCGTGTGTAAAATGACTTAATAACGTACTTCTATCTCGACGCCTCCAATCTTAATGGTCTCGTTGTTCTTCATGACTACCACGGAGGGTACGTGGTCCAGGTACACCACGTCCAGCACCTCCGCGTTCAAATTCTTAGTCTTGTCTGCAAACAAAGGCCTGCAACAAGTACCTACAATCAGTATAATGAAGACCCCTACTAAGCCTGCTGTTTTCCAGGATACCGTTCAGAGTGTTCAATTCCCAAATATCCAAACAACTAGATCCTGAGACCTTGATGATGTGTACCTAGATATCGTAACCGGGAATTTTTGCTCCTTGTCATATAAATCTGTGCTGGGTGGTAGAACTCCCTAATGAAGACACACTGAAATGCTCGTTATCGTGGTGGTTAGTTTGGTAACCAACCTGTTGTAGTGAAACCTTCCATTCCTCCAAATATCCACCCTCCTGGACACAAAGACGGCCTTGATCGGGTTGGGGAAGGGCACGGTGGAGAGGTCGAACCAGGCCTTGCCCTTGCTGCCGCCGAGCGCCCTCTTGTGGTAGCGCAGGAACAGCACGTTGACGACGCGCTTCCACAGGTAGTGCAGCTCGCTGTGGAACAGCCGGAAGTCGTGCAGCATGATGTACTTGGCGCGCGTGTCCAGGATGCGATGCCTGCGATATAGGTACGGAACAATCAAGACGAATCTTGAATTTCGGGGTGAAATCCCGAAGAATTCTCAAGGGTGTTATTATTCTGTGTGTGGGTTACTTCAGACAGCATATTTATTAATTATTTTATGTTCGTGTTGAGTCTCCACCCCCTTTGGGGAAAGTTGCTCAAGCCAATAGACTCCTAATGCCTGACAATGATCACTCGATCTTGCCCAGCTACTTACACAGTACAGTCGCCGTTAGATATATCGGAGCGGCCAAAACGTTCACAACATTAGAACACGCACTCTAACGCCCTGACAATAGAGGCGTGTTCAGATGTTTATGAGCGCCTTAGTCGCTCCGATATATCTGATGGCGACTCTACAACAACTGAGGGTGTCGTCTTGGGTCGTCCCATTCGTTTTTTGTCAAGTTCTTAAATTAGTTCCATTATGCTTTCGTCACCCATTCTACATTCGTCAAGTTCATCGGTGGTCTTTGTCATCTTTGGTTATATTTTGTTGTTTGCCTTTTTCCTATTCCGGCTCATTCCGATATTCGTCATCATCTTCTTTGGGCATGCATGTTCGGTGTTTGTCAATTTCTTTTTTTAGTCTCATTCGTTATTCGTCCTATCGTCTTTGGTCTTATTCTAATTTCGTATTTTTCTTATTTTGGCTCTTTTGCAATTTGGACACATTTTCTATTTGTCCCGTTCGATATTCGTCCCATTGGATATTCGTTCCGTTCACTCTTTTGTCTTGTTTTTTGTTTTGATTCCATAAACAATGATCTTTTTACTTAAAATATTAATTGAAAGTACCCTAAACAATACACATGTAGGGGAGATTAGTCTAAAACGGGGACACGATGCTTACTTCGTCGTGCCGTGCTTGGTCTTAGATCAGGGCGCGGCAATATGGCTACTGAGATAGTTTCAGACTGATAAGAGCTTTGGTAACTGCTATCAACCTTCTTGGTAAGTTTGTCAACTAAAGTAAACGGGAGGAAAGGGATGATGAAATTGATAATAACCACACTGGGGAAAATGACATGACACAGATGACAAAGACTACCAGCGAAAGTGACGAATGAATATAATAGAATACATCAGAATAAGACAAATTAAGAACTTTGAATTGAATAATTTTACGGTTTAGACTCACTTGTTTTAAGTCACTCGCGCGACATGTTTCGGAGAGCCTAGGTCTCAATGTTAGCATGTCTCACAACAGTTTAAATTAAATTAAGAACTTGTCAATAACCGAATAGGACCAACAACGAACGTGTCGAAAAAAAATGATGAATAATGAATGAGTCTGAAAACGAGATAGACTAACATCGAACATGCCCAAATAAGATGATGACGAATACCGAAATGAGCCGGAATAAGAAAAAGGCAAACAACAAATATGACCAAACATGAGAAAGACCACCGACGAACGTGACGAATGTAGAATGGGTGACGAAAACAGAATGGGACTAATTTAAGAACTTGGCAAAAAACGAATGGGACGACCCAAGACGATACCCAACTGAGGTGTTTTGAGGGGAAAATAACAGACTTGAAAAGCCATGTGTGTGTATTTACCTGTCCCCGAACCGCAACAGCCTCGCCGCTTGCAGTCCGTTGGCCAGCAGGATGACGTAGACGTTGCAGCCGTCCTTGCGCGCCTGCCGCAGCGACTCCAGCGTGTCGAAGTTCGGCGACAGCAGGTCCTCGTACTCTTCCACCACTATCTAATAGTTATGGCACGATGGCACCACGTTCAACATTAGGGAATATAGTATGGAATAGATCAAACTAGGTACAATTTACTTATCAGAGCGGTCAGAGAGGTTCTATGTCTAGAATTAGTCACGTTTTCACCATGGTATCCGGCGTTTAGTATAACCATAGTTGATTGTGAAATCCAATGCATAAATTAATTTAAAACAATTAGGTACCTCTAGTTGGTTTTCTATTAGAGTTTCTAAAATGCCCTGGCTTATAAGGCGAAACGCCGCTGCAATCCGGCGGGCAGATTTAGGGACAGCTGGATTTACCATTACAAGAGAAACAAAGTTTAGTTCCCGCGGCAAGCCACCGGCCGGCTCACCATGAGGACGGGCGGCGGCGCGGCGCCACAGGGCCCCCTCCCACACGCCGAGATGCGCGGGGTCGCACACCACGGCCACGCACGTGACGTCACGCGTCAGGCTCACCATGAGGACGGGTGGCGGCGCGGCGCGGCGCCACAGGGCCCCCTCCCACACGCCGAGATGCGCGGGGTCGCACACGACGGCCACGCACGTGACGTCACGCGTCAGGCTCACCATGAGGACGGGTGGCGGCGCGGCGCGGCGCCACAGGGCCCCCTCCCACACGCCGAGATGCGCGGGGTCGCACACCACGGCCACGCACGTGACGTCACGCGTCAGGCTCACCATGAGGACGGGTGGCGGCGCGGCGCGGCGCCACAGGGCCCCCTCCCACACGCCGAGATGCGCGGGGTCGCACACGACGGCCACGCACGTGACGTCACGCGTCAGGCTCACCATGAGGACGGGTGGCGGCGCGGCGCGGCGCCACAGGGCCCCCTCCCACACGCCGAGATGCGCGGGGTCGCACACCACGGCCACGCACGTGACGTCACGCGTCAGGCTCACCATGAGGACGGGTGGCGGCGCGGCGCGGCGCCACAGGGCCCCCTCCCACACGCCGAGATGCGCGGGGTCGCACACGACGGCCACGCACGTGACGTCACGCGTCAGGCTCACCATGAGGACGGGTGGCGGCGCGGCGCGGCGCCACAGGGCCCCCTCCCACACGCCGAGATGCGCGGGGTCGCACACGACGGCCACGCACGTGACGTCACGCGTCAGGCTCACCATGAGGACGGGCGGCGGCGCGGCGCGGCGCCACAGGACCCCCTCCCCCCCCACACGCCGAGATGCGCGGGGTCGCACACGACGGCCACGCACGTGACGACACGCGTCAGGCTCACCATGAGGACGGGCGGCGGCGCGGCGCGGCGCCACAGGGCCCCCTCCCACACGCCGAGATGCGCGGGGTCGCACACGACGGCCACGCACGTGACGTCACGCGTCAGGCTCACCATGAGGACGGGCGGCGGCGCGGCGCGGCGCCACAGGACCCCCTCCCCCCCCACACGCCGAGATGCGCGGGGTCGCACACGACGGCCACGCACGTGACGTCACGCGTCAGGCTCACCATGAGGACGGGTGGCGGCGCGGCGCGGCGCCACAGGGCCCCCTCCCACACGCCGAGATGCGCGGGGTCGCACACGACGGCCACGCACGTGACGTCACGCGTCAGGCTCACCATGAGGACGGGTGGCGGCGCGGCGCGGCGCCACAGGGCCCCCTCCCACACGCCGAGATGCGCGGGGTCGCACACCACGGCCACGCACGTGACGTCACGCGTCAGGCTCACCATGAGGACGGGTGGCGGCGGCGCGGCGCCACAGGGCCCCCTCCCACACGCCGAGATGCGCGGGGTCGCACACCACGGCCACGCACGTGACGTCACGCGTCAGGCTCACCATGAGGACGGGTGGCGGCGCGGCGCGGCGCCACAGGGCCCCCTCCCACACGCCGAGATGCGCGGGGTCGCACACGACGGCCACGCACGTGACGTCACGCGCCAGCCCGCGGACCAGGTCCACCAGCAGCCACTGCAGGTCCTTGCTCTCGTCCACGCCTCTTAATATGGGGGGGAGCGCTGCTTGTGCACTGGAACATTAATATCCATTAAGAGCCCATCAACGTGCACACTAGCGCCACTGCTATATAATCGCGCGTGATTATTTAAATTAATAATCTTTAATAATCTTTATTTACTTGAAATATTTAACGAAAGATATTTTTAAAAAGGGGGCCGCTACGTACTGTATCTTGTATTAAAGTACCTTTTGAATACATCAAACTAGTTTCTATGTTGCTGGATTCGTGAAACTATGAACTCAAAACAAAAACGGCCGTTTTAACTTTGGACGCATATAGTGATGAATCCGGCAACATAGAAACTAGTTTGATATACTCAAAAGGTACTTTAATACAAGATACAGTACGTTGCTGCCCCCTTTTTAGGGTTCCGTACCCAAAGGGTAAAAACGGGACCCTATTACTAAGACTCCGCTGTCCGTCCGTCCGTCCGTCCGTCCGTCTGTCACCAGGCTGTATCTCACGAACTGTGATAGCTAGACAGTTGAAATTTTCACAGATGATGTATTTCTGTTGCCGCTATAACAACAAATACTAAAAGCGGCCAAGTGCGAGTCGGACTCGCCCATGAAGGGTTCCGTATTTAGGCGATTTATGACGTATTAAAAAAAACTACTTACTAGATCTCGTTCAAACCAATTTTCGGTGGAAGTTTACACGGTAATGTACATCATATATTTTTTTTAGTTTTATCATTCTGTTATTTTAGAAGTTACAGGGGGGGGACACACATTTTACCACTTTGGAAGTGTCTCTCGCGCAAACTATTCAGTTTAGAAAAAAATGATATTAGAAACCTCAATATCATTTTTGAAGACCTATCCATAGATACCCCACACGTATAGGTTTGATGAAAAAAAAAATTTTGAGTTTCAGTTCTAAGTATAGGGAACCCCAAAAATTTAATGTTTTTTTTTCTATTTTTGTGTGAAAATCTTAATGCGGTTCACAGAATACATCTACTTACCAAGTTTCAACAGTATAGTTCTTATAGTTTCGGAGAAAAGTGACTGTGACATACACGGACAGACGGACAGACAGACAGACAGACAGACATGACGAATCTATAAGGGTTCCGTTTTTTGCCATTTCGGCTACGGAACCCTAAAAAACAGAATAAAATAAAGATTTAAGTGGGGCTTCCATACAACAAACGTGATTATTGACCAAAGTTAAGCAACGTCGGGCGGGGTCAGTACTCAGTACAGTACAGATGGGTGACCGTTTTTTTGCTTGTTTTGCTCTATTTTTTGTTGATGGTGCGGAACCCTCCATGCGCGAGTCCGACTCGCACTTGGCCGGTTTTTTTTTAAATATATTTCGTTAAATTTAAATTATCACGATTATTTAGCAGTGGCGCTAGTGTGCACGTTGATAGCTGGTTGATGGGCTCTTAAGAGGCTAACATATATCACGGATTGCGTGTCAGTTTTTTTGTAGGTTGTTTAGAACGCAGGGTAAACGCTTTTACGTACATCTGATAACGTAGCTACGTCGAAAATTTAAAGGGCCATATCTATCTAATCTAATACCTTTAAACGAGCAATTCTTGTTTATTTATTTATGGTATGTATATATATTTCGGGGATCTCGGAAACGGCTCTAACGATTTCGATGAAATTTGCTATATGGGGGTTTTTGGGGGCGAAAAATCGATCTAGCTAGGTCTTATCTCTGGGAAAACGCGCATTTTCGAGTTTTTTTATGTTTTCCGAGCGAAGCTCGGTCACCCAGATATTGTATTGTAAAACGTACGATACACGTGCGAATAGATAATTCGCAACTCCCTTCGGTCGTGTTTTAAAATTCGCCACTCGCTGCGACTTTTCGCACTTGTATCGTACATAACTATCAAGCCCGTCCGTAACATCTTTGTCAAACTCAATTTCATGAATAACAAATATAAAAATCATTTAAAAACATGAAGGTTACTTATTGTTCAGGCGACACTCTTTTACTCATAATATTTAGACAGTTAAGGTATTTATATGCATTATAATGCAAAGTTCTCTCTAAATATTTGGAATAATCATTGATGTACTTGCCCTGCAATTACAATGAGCCCAAAAAGCACACATTTGGACATATCTCCACCAGAAACACAACTAGACATTACTGCAGAATGCCGGTATAAGAACGAGTACTCACCTATAACCTTATCCTTACCATACATACTATTAGCTCTCGCCGCTGATTGACAGCGCTGATTCCGTATGCACGTCCAATTACAAACCACGAGACGCGGACAACTTACAAATTAGTTCCATGCATTTATAATGAGATCGTATTGCCACATCTAGGTAGGTACATACTGTACAATGTACATAGTCTACAGGAAATCATTTAATGAAATAAAATGTACCTAACCCTTGTATAAAAAACATTTATTAGGTAACCATAACCGTGTATAATTGTATATTTATCATTAGATTCATTACCATTAAGTAACAAAAATATATTCCGATTGTAAAATGATTACTTATATTATAATATTTATAACTACCTATAATAACTTAATGTACCTAAGTACTAAACAAAAAAAATGTTGAGCATCATTCTGAATATTTTAAAACAGCTGTCTTAATTTTTAATAACAAATAAAAAAAAGGAAAATTCAGTATTGAACAGAATCAGTAAAACAAGTTATTTTGGCGCCACTGTCATATCATATTCCCAATATAGACGTCTGTCCCCGCACCACGTGACCGACTCGGGGACAGATAGGAATACAGCAGATCCTTTCCTTCCTTCCTCCTTCCTTTCCTTTCATTGTATTATAAAATATACAGATAAATAACAATGGAATGCATCATACATCGTTTGTCAGTAGCTAATGTAATAATTAGTATTATTACATATTGGACTTGGAGGATAAAGATTGTTCAATAGTAGAAATGTTTGTTTTGGAGTATTTTTGTTCATTTAAAAGCGCCATTACAATTGTTTTTTGTCAATTCAGTAATGCATATCGCACCCGGAAGGTATAAACTTATAAATTGTAATGTCGTCTTGTATTTCATGGACTCTACCGGCTGTCTGTTCGTGTGTATGTGTGTGTGTGTCTACAGTTTGGAAGGAACGTAGGTGTCCCAATGCACGACGTCGCGCCACCACTGCGGCCGCTCCAGGGCTCCGGGGTACGTCAGGATGCCGTCCCGGATGTGCTTGTACACCTGGCGACAGATTGTACGCATTCATGTCGAAGTATAATAATATAATAATAAATCATTTATTTCAAGTAACTTTGACTCATAGATATTGTTAGTATGTACTTATAGCTATGTTAGTGTTTACACTTATTATTAAGTTACGTAGGTAGGTACCTACGGATAGGTATCCGTAGCGCAAACTTACTGAGTATACAGTCATAGAAAGGAATCCCTTCTATAATTTGTCCGTTACCAAAGTAGATTCGTGTGAACGTGACGTGGGATACTGCAGAGAAGTGGGAAAAATTGCGTTCTCATCTATGTACAAGTTCGGGTGTATTCTCATTCGTCCCCGCCGGGCACGGATGGCAACAGGTGCATTCATATGAATCATTCCCGTCCGTCCCCGTCTCATGTACGGCGGTCACGTGGGGCGGGGACGAATGGGATTACACCAAATTTCGGGGCATAATATCTGCGCGCAAACGAGACGGTACGTACCTCGCCGTCGGCATATCCGAGCACAGAGTTGAGGCACCAGTCGGGCGGCGCGAGCGTGTCGGCTAGAGACACGGCTTCGGGCGCCAGCTCCGCGCACAGCGACAGGATCCCCTCCCGCAGGAGCGAGCCTTGGTTCGCGGAGAAGAACCCGCCCTACAAATAATACGACCAAAACTAGTGTTACCGTCTCGAGATAAATTCGATTCGGGAAATGACAATTGATTAAGTTAAAGCCGTTTTTATAACAGTATTTAGTGCCATTGTAAGATATGTCCATCCGGCTGCTATTTTAGTGCAAAGTTTATCAAAAGGCAGGGCAGGGTGATTCGGTAATAAATCGGCGAATACGCCTCAGTCATTTTAGTATTTGTACATACTATTTGAGATATGAAACACGGAGCTTAGTTCCCGAAACAAATTGAAATAGCTGTTTATTCCATGCTATAACAGAGCACACGTAGCCCTTCTATAAGTAAGTATTATTTATTGGATTTAATTTAATATTCTTTAGCGTAAAAATCTTTTCACTTTCTTTGTTTATTTAACAGATTTATATAAACTAGTCAAATTTCGGATTAAAGATTTTTTATTATTCTCATAAGAAATTTTACATTTCACTTAACGAGAACTTAGAATAAGTACATAGTGGTTTTCACCAGTAAGCATAATTACATTATTTTAATGCTAAATCTTAATTAAGGTCTTAAAAAGTCTTAAAATCTTAATTAAAAAAATCTTAAAAAATTTAAAGTATCAATTAAAACTGATCTGTCTGAATAAAATAAATATTAAGTTTTTCTTCGTCGTATTCTTATTACTTACAATGTATAAAGTGGCCATGTGCCTCTCGAGCATGAAGGCGCCGTACAACGCCACCAGCTTTAGCAGCACGGCCTTACACGCCGCATCTTCGAACGCGAGCGCCGTTTTGTAAAAGTGATTCAAGATGAAATGCTGAAAATAACGACGATACTAAATAACAATAACAAATTATTTACTCATTCATCTACGGTCGCCGAGAACAAGTGGGAATAGAAATAATAGAATATTGCCCTTAACATTCATGAGACATTTGACCCGTCACAAATGGAAACCAAACTATTTCTACCTGTCCCCAGCGGGCCCAAATAGGAATACACCGATAGAAGGTGTATCCCCATGTCCCCGCTGGGCATAGATCGGAATAGGTGTCGGTGCCATATGCCAATCAATCACAACAACAAATACTTATTTAATACTGTTTCTATCTATATAATATTAGTAAGAGCACTATTTAGTTAAACTGGTCGTAAAGTTTAAAATGTCAATGTAACATATGAAATCGTCGAATTCTTTGGCATATAAAAGTGCATCGCATGTATTGTATCGTACGTACCTCCCCGTAGACCACTGACAACGTGACAGCGGTGTAGGACTGCGAGTCGTTCCTCACTCGGTAGCTGCTCTTGCCCTGACTCTCGAGTCGAGACACTTTCTCCGCGGTCAGCTTCAGCATGTAGGTCGTCAGCCACTCGTACATGTGTACCACGTCTGAATAAAACAATAAGCGAATCACATAACACATACGGTAAAAATTGATGTATTCCCATTCGTCCCCGCCCCACATGACCGCCACTATACGTGAGGCGGGGACGGACGGTAATGATTCGTATGAATGTACCTATTGCATTTGAGCCCGGTGGGGACAAATGGAAATACAACTAAAATAGACACCGAGATCGCTACAAATCTTTATACCTAATCAACAACGGAACGGAACGCAGAATAAATAGCTCCTATTGTAGACTCAAGATAAGACCGTTACTAACTATTGAAGATATTGAATTGAATTGAATTTATTGTATTTATTACTTCCTTTGTAATATTTTGTAGGTGGAAACAAATCTCGGTAAATAATTGGTAATAATCGGTAATAATTCGGTAGACTCGAATGGCGTGTCGGCGAAGATCGTCCCTTTCGCCTTTCATGATTTAGATTTAGATTTAGATCTATTTATTTCATAATATGAAATTACAATATAAATGATTTTACACTAATCTATACGAATTTATATTATGATCGTCAAGTAGGAAAATAACAATTGATTATAATATTTATAATTATACAAATGTCAAGCAATACACAATTTAAAAACCATTATAAGCAATCAATTAATTAACTTACAATGTCAAATAATATAAAATGAAAAAACAATGTCAATACAGTAAGCATGGATATCTCATAATGATCGTCAAATAAAAATAAAAATGAAATACAAGTCAATAGAAAAATTAGTTACATTAAATTTATTGTATTACAGGTCATTTCCATATATTCATTTACAGAATATAATGGATTATCCAATAAAAAGAGTCTCAATTGGCGTTCAAATGATTCGTCAGATGGTTCGGTTCGCAATTTTACAGGTAGACGTTCGTAGTACGTTGGTCCAATCACCCTCGGATTTTTGACTGAAAGTGCCATGCGACGCGGCACTGTGCGTAGTCTATCCGTGGATCGGAGCTGTTTGCCCGCAACCTCGACACGTTTGAACATTTGGCAAATTATTTCTTACAAACATTAATACTTGAAATATGTAAAGTGAGTAGTGTGTCATTATGCCAATTTGCTTGAATAGCTCCTTACACGAATGTCTGGCTTGGACTCCGGCTAGCAATCGAACCGCCCGTTTTTGAAGTATCAAGACTCGCTTTGAATCTGTGGAATTTCCCCATATTAACGTCCCGTAAGATATTAATGAATGAAAATGGGAAATATACACAGCCTTCAGTGCTTTTCGTGATATAAGTGGCTGTAGTTTCTTGATGGCGAAGACAGCACTACTCAACTTATTGCATAATTGGTCAACATGACACTTCCAGCCAAGGTTCGAGTCAACCGTAAAGCCCAGGAATTTGCTCTCAGAACACAATGGCATTGGGCCGTTTGCAATACACGAAGGTACTGCAGTGCCACGAGCTGAAAAAATCATCACGTTTGACTTCGCGACATTCAAGAGCAACCCATTCGACGAAAACCACAACTGTAGCTGATCACATGCCTCACGGATTTTCTCAGCAAGCAGTTCATGGGGTTGGGCCCTCACGACTACCGTTGTGTCTGCCGCTCGTTATTGCTGACGGAAGATCGTTAATAAATAACAGAAATAAGGTATTGCCGATCGCTGACCCTTGAGGGATGCCCAAGTTGACGTGGCCTGTGTCTGAGATTTCTGATTTTCCATTCGTGGACATTTTCACCACCTGCCTACGGTCCGACAGGAATGACGTGAACAATTTGAGTCATACCACATGAAAGGTGATGTGGAATGAAATGAAGTGAAAATTTTGTTGGGTTCTTCTTTCCCCCGCGGGTCTTATTTGGCTGTTTTCAGCCATATTTTATTGACCCTCTGCATTTTGGCCAGGATTTCCCTTGGCGGGGTGAATTTCGGGGGGCAGAACTTATGAGGAGTGGCCGTTCTAAAATATCCATAATAGGTGAAAATTTGTGAGCCTTCGTGTGCTCCCAATCCCTTCCCGTGAATATTTCGAAGATGTCTGTGTATGTTTCTCGTCTTGGTGTGATATCCACAGAATACGCATTGTTGAAATGGTCCCTCCTTTATTTTCGGTGCTCCCGTTGCTGTGGGGCCCTGGAACAAGAGCTCCATATTCCTCCACCGCCTGGTTCTCGGGGTATCTGCCCTCACCGAGTTTGGGCTCGTGGCCTCCGTTCCGGAGGATCTTCTATCCTCCGGTGACGGAGCCCACGAGCTCCCTGAGTCCTGGAACGGTTCCTCGTCTTCGTCATCCGTGAGCTCCGGTGCTGGCTGAGTCTCTCCTTCTCTGGTGGAAGGGGAGCCAGCCACGCTTTGGCCGGATGCGGCCACGCCTGTGCGCCTCCAGAGGGCGGCGGCGGAGGCGCAGAAGACGCAGAGGAGGAGGAGGAGGAAGAGGACGAGGTGGAGTCGTCCGACTCCAGCTCCGCGAGCGGTTCCCCTGCGCGTCCGATCAGTTCCAGCGGTATAGCTACTCGTATTCCTTCTCGGTTGTTTTCCCCCTGGTGTGCCTCGTCCTCCTCCTCCGATTCGGCCTCCCGCTCCTGCAGTTGTTCCCCGTCGCTCGATCCCGGAGCCGGCGCGGCACGCTCCACCCCATCCGGTGCTCTTCGCTCCAGCTCGGGATCTCTGTCTTGTTCCTCCTGTTCCTCTGCCGGGGGGGGGGGCATCAGTTGGGGGAGTATTGGGGGTGGGCTGCTCCTCTGCCTCCCGCCCCAAGCAGATTTCGGATTAACTCTCGCTGCGATATATTTAATCGCTGCAGAGTCAATCTCGGCTTGTTGGTCTTCCATAACAACCGCCGCGAGCCTCCTCAGCTCCTCGAACTCCCCCTTGCACGCCTCGCACACCATCGTTCTGAAATAAGCCAATTTTACAATCTTTTGTTAACTCTTCAATATCTCCTAGAGTACTACTGTATTTATTAGTGTGTTAGGTTTTTAATCGACTTCGGTCGCCTTCCCAATATTTACACATGGTCTATAATAACGCTACCACTAGGTAAGTAGGAATTACTTTAATTGGCCAACCTGAATTTACTGTTTATTTTGTTTAGAAACTACGATTAGTACAATGCATTAATTACCGTAAGCATAAAATACCACTATGCTGGCCACTATACAATATTTTTACGCTTTAAGGCGTCGAAAACCACTCCACCATTAAACATTTCTCTACAGGTATATTGATTTTACTACGTTTTGTTTTATCGATCTCTTGTTAATTGACCCTTGTGTTATTTAACATTATTAAAAGATTCCTATTTTGCTTTAGAGCCGTTTGCTTTTGCGACTCTTATCATGATCCTCCTAGCGTACCTCATAAATGTGTGTCGGGTGTCATCGCTCTCGATCAATTCCCATAGGTTATCTCCAGTAATTTTTCTACCCATACCGTGTTCGCACTCCAGGCGCTCGTAGTCATATCTAGGGCACTCTGCCAAAATATGGGATATTGACTCGATCGTCCTGTCGTCGCAAACACAGTATGGGGAGGGGCCGATCTTAAATCTATACAAGTATTCTTTTATCCCACCATGTCCCGTTAGGATTTGAGCGTTTGTATTGTCAGCGTCTAACTTTCCGAGTATCTTCTTTGCCTTTCTAACGTCCCTGAAGAATAGCCGCGTCCCGGCGCCAGTTTCCGCTGTTGTGAATGAATAGGTGCTGCCACGTTTTTAAGGTATCGTCTCTGATGGTTCGCTTTGCGTAAGATAGGGGGAACTTGTCATACATTGGCGCTCTTTTGTTTCTAAGCGCGGCGTTTTTGGCGAGGTCGTCTGCTCTCTCATTGCCCGGTATTCCCACGTGCGCTTTGATCCAGTACAGTTCTATTGAGTTTCCTTGCTCGTTTGCCTTTTCAATACCCTGTCTTATTCCTACTGCTACTGGGTTCAGTGATTCAGGGTCGCAGATCGATTGTAGGGCTGCTCTAGAGTCGCACAAGATGCAGCCATTTTGCTTCCTCTGAACGATCAGCGCTGTAGCCCGCAGTACCGCCATCAGTTCAGCTTGGAAGACTGTACAGAAACTCTCAAGTCTGAAGCTTGTTGATGATACTTCTTCGCCATTTTTCCAGCAGGATACCCCACTGCCCACCTTTCCCTCAATCTTACTTCCATCTGTGTAGTATATAAATATCCCCTCGGAAATTGACTCTAGGTCTTGCGGGGTGTTCACAAATCCAAATTTTTTGCGACTGCGTTGTGCTGGGTGAGGGAGCTGTGCCGGATGTACTCTTCCTTGTAGTGCGCGACCAGGTAGTGTTGTAATTTGTTTGCCCCTTTTTATTTCGTAAATTTCCAGTTGTTCCTTCAATCTAAGGTCCAGGGGGAGGATACCAGCCAGTAGGGTTGCCGACACCAGTGAGACCGTTCTATGCGCTTTTGCTATTTTAATTGCGAATGCTCTTGTTATTTGATGTAGACGGTTTCTAGCGTATACCCTGCTGTGCACTCCCCCCCAGGCTCCAGCCGCGTATAATATTGTCGGTTCCACCACTGTAATGTAGATCGACTTGAGTATTTCCGGGTTTAGTCCCCATTGTGCTTTAGCCATCCTTGCCACTCTCTTGTACAGGCTTATTGCTTTGGCAACCACTTTTTCCAGATGAGGTTTAAAGCTCAAATTATTGTCAATAGTTAGGCCTAGCATTTTTACTTGTTCGGTGAGAGCAAGTGCGATGCCTTGGAGTTGGAACTTTGGTGTGTCGTATTTGAGCCTCTTGGTTATTAGCATTGCTTGGGTCTTTTGGGGGGCAAATTTCATTTTATTTTTCCTTCCCCAGTTCTCCACTAGTTTTAGGGCTTCGTTTATTTCCTTTTCCAGCTCGGTTGTTGAGTCCACACTCGCCATAACCAGAATGTCGTCCGCGAAGGCTTGGATTTCCCTTCCTCCTGCTTGGGCTTCCTCTAGGAGCGGGTCCAATTGGAGGTTCCAGAGCATCGGTCCCCCTATAGAGCCTTGTATGCAGCCTCTCTCTGTCTCAGCATGGGCCCTCTTCCCCAGGTAGCTCAGTTCCACTTTGCGATCACTAAGGTAGCTGCACAGAATGCCTAGTATGTGGTGGCTTATGTTCTTCTTTTTGAGCTCTGTGATTATCGCCGGCCACCATGCAGAGTCGAATGCCCCCTCGATGTCGAGCGACACTAATGCCACCAGTTGCTTCCTTTTAAGGCCCTTGTGTATAAATGTGAGGGCGTCGTAAAGAGCATCTTCTGTACTCCTCTGCGGCATGAATCCGTATTGGCGCGGGTTTATACCTTTCTTGTTTTGTAGCTCCCAGGTTAGTCGCCTTATGATCATCTTTTCGCAAACCTTACCTATAACAGATAGCAGTCCTATTGGTCTGTGTGCCTTCGGGGTGTCGTAGTCGTCTTTGCCCGGTTTCGGGATCACTCTTATGTATGCTTTCTTCCAGATCCTTGGGAAGTACAGCCGGCTTAAGCATTTATTGTAGATCTCTAGCAAGAGCGGAGTCGCTCTTGCGACTCTGAGGACAATGTCGGCAGTGATTCCGTCCTCTCCTGGTGCCTTCCTCGGGTTCATCCCTTGCAGCACTGTAAACATCTCGTCCACTGTGAAAGGGGTTGGCTCTTCTGCTCTATCATTATTTTCGACTTGTCTCCGGATCGCTAATGCTTCCTCTCTGATTCCCATGTGCTGTTGGTCATCCTGTGTTGGATCATCCTTGGGGTGAAAAGTATCTATTAGAAGTTGGGCCGACTGTGCTGGATCAAGTATATTTCCATCCGCTGGGGACTTTAGAAGGCACTCTCCGGCTGTTGCACCTTCCCTTCCGCACTTCTTTATAACCCTGTAGGTGGTTTTCCATTGATCTTCTCTTTCTTGTCTTGAGCAGAAGGCCTTCCAGCTCTCTGTTATCGCTCTCTCTATAGATGCTTTGTATTCCTCCCGCGCCTTGGCGTACTCCGCATAAACTAGCGTCTTCCGGGCTGGGTTTGCGTTCTGTATCCTTCTTCGTGCCCGTTTCACTGATTTCTTTTGTTCCTCCAGCTCTTGATTCCACCAGGAGGTTTTCCGGGGTTTTCCTCGGTTACTGATAAGTCGCACAGTACGCCTGCCATCTTGTGCTTCTCATCAAGGCCCGTAATAATAGAGTCAATTATTTTGTGTGCTGCCATTGTAGTTGACCGTTTTTTCCTATACGCATACTGGTTATCAGTGAGCAGGTCTTGTTTTTCCAAGTATGCCATCAAGCTAGAAGATAAAATGGACTCCACTATCTTTGAGATCGTGGGTACTATGGTTATTGGTCGGTAGACCTTTAGACGGTAGACCTTACCCTTAAACACCGGGCAGACTCTAGTATTTTTAAGCACATTTGGGTACGTACCACTTCGAAACACGGAGTTGATTAAAATCACCAAAATATCCGCAATAATCGGCCAAATACTTAAAATAATATTTAATGACATGTCATAAACTTCAATTGTTGTACGGGTCTTTAACATTGATTTTATTGTATTATTCAAGAGGTCACGTGTAACTACAGGGGGTTCGAATTTTTGTAAAATAGATTTGCTTAAGTGTTTACTGACATATCGTTTGGACAGTGACTCATCGCTATTTATTACGTATTTTGTAGCAATATTAAGAAAATGCGACTTAAATTCATTTGGGATTTCTTCATGAGATATTACGGCATTTGTATCCTGTTTTTTTAACGAAATCACTTGGGGTTTTGTTTTAAATCCTATCTCTTCGTTTACGACTTTCCAGATTTCTTTTGATGGATTTTTACTTTCCACCAGTCTGTTTTCGATAAATGACCGCCGAGCTCTTAGTGTTTCAGATTTTATTAATTGGGAGTAGTGATCAATGCAGTCAGATATCAGCTGGTTATCAGGATATTGTCGTCGTATCTCATGAAGATCCCTGTGCTTTTGGATATATTCACACAACTTGTCAGATGCCCATGGAACGGATTTTTTCTTTTTTAGCCGCATCTGTTTAATCGGGAAATGTTTTATATAGAATGTCAAAATATTAAATAATTTTATCAAATTTGCAATCGATGTCAATATTATTATCATATATAAAGTCAAAATTATAATTAGAAATGTCCCAAAAGAATGAATAAATTGATTCATGATTAAATAGCCGGTGTTCAATTATGCCGTTCATATTACAATGTATTTTTCGCATTCACTGTGGCAACACCTTGTCACAGTTAAAATTCAAATATTTAAAAAATAAACTGTTGCTCTGTCATACAGTTGACAGAGCCAGTGTGTCAAAAACCTACCACCAGTTCACATCCCCTTTCGTTGCTCTCGTCTATTTTCGCACCTTTTATTTAAAGCACTACTATACTAAGTACCTTTAGTCCATTATTAAGATCAGTGTTGTGTACCGGAGGACGCCGAACTCATCCGTGGCGGGGAAAATCTGAGGTCTAAGTTGGCCGACTGCAGGTAACGATTTTACGCTTCCTCTAGCTTGCGACAGAAAGCCAGAATCACCACCAGCGGTCTCCAACGGTGACCAACGATTTGGTTCCCACTGTCTCCGGATCAAAGGTAACTTCGCTTACACCTATACACACTTTAGTTTCAATTTCCATATTATTTATCCCCAATTTATCCCAACTTTCTTGCTCCATCGGCCCTAAATTTCACTCTCTCTTTCGCCCCTTTTTCGCTAAATACAGTCCACCTTTGCTATCGAACATTTTGGCCTTCGATCCGCATATTTTGATAAAGCACCTATGGTTTGTCGTTTCTCGTTTTAGTATTCATAGTTGCTTATCGAATTTGTGTTGTCATCTTTTACATTTAAAATTTAGGGTAGACTTATAAAAGTTCGAGGGTAAGCAAGAAAGTTGGTCGTGTAGTGGTGCTTTAATAAAATCATTCGGTCACCTTGTTAATATCACTGGCAACATTTTTCATAATTGTCAAGTGTCAACTGTCAGCTGCCAGCCAGTCATTGAACTCATTGAAATTGTGGAAGGTGAATTGCAGTTTGTTTTGAACATTTTTTTGTGTAATTACTGCAATTGTTGTGGAGTTTTGTGTTTATTAATATGGCAGGCGGTGATAAATCTGTCGAGAAAGAGGATGCTGGTGTAGATACGGTGATGATTGCTCGTGACTATCAGGTAATGAGAATTGAGTATTTGCAAATGTTGTCGGATGCTGAATTAGCGTTGTGTGACGAGAGTGAGTTGTGTACAATTGCGAAGAACTTTCATGAAGCTCAAATAAAGCTTCTAAGTACTGCTCCGCGAAGCGAACACCGCGAGATTTGTTCCCATACCGCGATGTTCGACTCTAAGGTTAGGGCAGTGAGATCGCGTTTGCAAAATAGAAAGCAGGCTTTCGCTGGGGCTTCCGGAGTGTCGGGGACGCCGCAGCCGGTCTTGCCGAAGTTGCCGAAGTTGCAAATTAAAGCTTTCGATGGGAAAATTGACAACTGGGTAACATTTATACAATTATTCAACTCATTAGTACATAAGCGAACAGACATTGCCCCGGTTGAAAAGTTACATTATTTGTTATCGAGCGTTCAAAATGAGGCATATGACCTTATTAAAAATTATCCTGTCACCGATGACAATTACAAGGTAGCATATGAGGCGCTGTACAAGCAATATAATAAAATTAGATTAATTGCTACAACTTATTATGACAAGCTTGTTCAGTGTGAACCTGTAAAGGCGTCCCGGGCTAGTGACCTACAGCGGGTTCATCGGGTTTTCACTGAGAATCTGTCTATCCTGAAAGGTTTCGAATTGCCGGACAAGAATTTCTTGCTTATTCAATTATTGTGGTCAAAGCTGGATAGGAGCACAAAGGAGCAGTTTGAGTTAGAGCACAACTCGGATGATATCCCGGAGTTTGGGAAATTGCAGGATTTCATTGAAAAAAGACATCGGGCACTAGATGCTGCAGGGTCAATGGGGTTTGTCGCTAGTACTCCTCAGCCTAGTAGTAGTAAGCCTTCTAGTAAGCCAAAAATGGCCTTGGTGGTCACCGCTCCAACGTGTGTAGTTTGTAAACAGGCTCATAGCCTCGTATCCTGTCCAACCTTTTTAGAATATGACCCCGCTGATCGGTTTAAATGCGTGAAAGAAAACAAGTTGTGTATTCTATGTTTGTCGGGATCTCATTCTGTCAAGTCCTGCAAGTCAAAACAGCGGTGTGAGCAGTGTCGTTTCTCCCACCATACGCTGTTGCATTTTAATAATGTAAATGTGCCTGTCTCCCCGGCAGTGGTTGTAAATAGTTCGAAACATCCACCTGACACATCAAATCCGCTGGCAATGGTGGCAAGTAATGTTGCGGCCTCTTCTTTGTTTGCAACTGCCAAGGTTTTGGTGAAGAATGCCCAAGGCGATTTGGTAGCGGTAAGGGCTTTGCTTGACTGTGCCAGTGCTTGCAACTTTGTAAGCGAGGCATGTGCAAAGAAGCTTGGTCTCCGGGCAGAATATGGGAAGCATGCCGTGACTGGTATCGGTGAAGTGGTGTCTAGGCCTGGTGGCACATTGTCATGTACCGTCTCGTCCAGCCTTGGAAATTCTGATACTGCTATTTCGGTAGAGGCTTATTTGTTGCCAAAAATCTGTCCGGAAATGCCAACGGATCACGTTGATGTCTCATCATGGCGACATATCAGGGGCTTAGAGTTGGCTGACCCTCATTGGCACATTCCAGGACCTGTTGACTTGCTCCTGAACGTTAACATTCTCGCTTCTTCGTTGCGCCCTGGTTTAATCCATGGGGCCCCTGGCCAGGCGACTGCCCTCAACACCATTTTCGGGTGGATTCTGATGGGTGACGCTGGCGACTGTGCTACGGACATCTGTCGTTCTCGGTTCCGTGGTAACAGTTGCCAACTGGTCGTGGGCAAGTTATCGATTGACGACTCTATTAAGAGGTTCTGGGAGTTGGAAGATGTCAGCTCTCCGAACACCGTCATCTTGTCGAAGGAGGATCAGCTGTGCGAGGAATATTTTCTCGCTAACTTTCGTCGCACAGAAGAAGGTAGATTTGTCGTTCCTCTACCTTTCGCTGACCATTCCAATAAACCCACCTTCTCGGGCTCTCGAGCCATCGCTCTTAAGAGATTTTCGTCGCTGGAGCGGAAGTTATTGAGTAACTCCGACTTCTACAAAAACTATGTAGCCTTTATGAAGGACTACGAAAGCTGTCGCCACCTCGAGGAGTGTGACCCTCCGAGGGTGGATGTGGGGAAGTTCTTCTACATTCCCCACCACGGAGTATTGAGGCCTTCGTCAACCAGTACTCCTCTCCGGGTCGTGTTTGACGCCAGTGCCAAGGACAACCGAGGCATCTCGCTAAATGACGCGCTACTACCAGGGCAGAAGCTGCAAAACAACATCTTCCACTTACTCCTTCGTTTTCGGTGGCATAATGTTGTTTTCACGGCCGACGTCAAGCAAATGTATAGGCAAATTTTAGTGTCCCCGGAAGATGCTGAATATCAGCGTATCCTATGGCGTCCGTCTGTCAATGAGCCTGTCCGGGACTATCGGCTGCTGACCGTTACTTACGGAGTTTCGTCCGCTCCTTACCAAGCTCTCCGCACCATTGCTCAATTGGCGAGGGAATCGGGGGAAGAATACCCTTCTGGTTCAGCAGTTTTAGACCGCGACATCTATGTCGACGATGTGGTGTCTGGAGCTCATTCTGTCGAAGAAGCACGGAAGCTTCGTTCGGAGTTGTCGACGATATTAGCTTCTGGTGGCTTCCATTTGCGGAAGTGGACGTCGAACCACCAGGAGTTCTTCGACGGTGTCCCCTCCTCAGACTTGTATTCTGAAGACTTTCGGGAGTTCAACTCCATTGGGGACATCTCTCTAAAAATTCTTGGCCTCTCGTGGTTACCTCAGGCGGACGACTTCACCTTTCGAGTGGCTGTCGAAGATCGTCGGTGCACTAAACGTACCATCCTCTCGGAAATTGCTCGAATTTTTGACCCTCTGGGCCTGCTCTCACCTGTGACGTTCTTCGCGAAGTACCTCATGCAGTTGCTCTGGGTCTCAGGTGTCTCATGGGATGACGACGCGCCAGAGAACATTGTATCCGAATGGCGTGAGTTCAAAGCGCAGCTGCCCTCGTTGAAGTCCGTCTCTGTTCCGCGTCGTATGGTCAAAGATTTCGTTTCGCTCGAAGTCCACGGGTTCTGCGATGCCTCAGAGCGAGGGTTTTGCGCGGTGGTTTACGTTCGAACGTCAGGCGAGGACGGAACGCAGTATGTCCAGTTGGTCTGTGGTAAATCGAGGGTGGCACCCCTGCGTAAGTTGTCTATACCACGTCTGGAGTTGCTGGCCGCGGTACTGCTTGCCGACCTGGTGGAGTCGGTCGCAACAGCTCTGGAGCCTCTCCACAAAATCGATAAGGTACAGGCGTGGTCCGATTCTAGCGTTGCGCTTACTTGGATAAAGTCTTGCCCTTCCAAGTGGAAAACTTTCGTGGCTAACCGCGTGAGCCACATCCAGGAGATTATTCCTCCCGATTGTTGGCGACACGTGAGGACTGGCGACAACCCAGCCGACTGCGGGTCGCGGGGGCTCTTGCCGGATGACCTGGTCCACCATAGTAACTGGTGGAAGGGTCCATCTTGGCTCGTGCTGGACAAACCTGACTGGCCTAAGTCAACGTTGTCAGTCGACGTGGATGTCCTACACGAAGAGCGCAAGGTGACTGTCCTCACTGTCTCAGTACAGGAAACGTGGACAGACAACCTAATGAACAAGTTCTCGGCACTGAGGACACTCCAACGTGTCCTCGCATATTGTTTTCGTTTCGCGCACAACGTAAGAAACCAAAAGACGTCCAACAACCTGTTGGACGGTCCTTTAACACCCCTGGAGATTAAACAGGCGCTTATGTTCCTCGTGCGTTCTGTTCAACAACACCACTTTGCCTCGGAGATCGAGAAAGTTAAAAACAATCTGTCGAACTCTCTCCCGAAGGCATTTAAGAAGTTGTCTCTATTCCTCGATGACGCGGGTCTCTTGAGGGTGGGCGGACGCCTGTCGCGAGCTTCTCTCGAATTCGATGTTAAACATCCCCTGTTGTTACCCCGCGACGATCGTCTTACCTCCCTCTTGATCGACGAGTACCATAAGCGTTTCATGCACCCAGGCGTGCAAACGCTTCATAATTTGCTAGCGCAGCATTTCTGGATACTGTCCCCAAAACGAGCTATCCACTCAGTCACGTCGAAATGCATGAAATGCTTCCGTGTTCGACCACTCGGTGCTCCTGCGCCGTTCATGGGCGACTTGCCGTCTTATCGGGTAGCCCAGCTCAAAGCGTTCCTGAGTGCTGCTGTCGACTTCGGAGGACCTTTTGACATAGCTCTGGGTCGCGGGCGAGGCAACAAGACCTACAAGGCTTACATTTGCGTCTTCGTGTGCACTTCGACTAAGGCTGTACACACGGAGCTCGTCACTGAGCTGTCCTCAGACGCATTTCTCGCCGCGCTTCGCCGCTTCGTCGCGCGTCGTGGTCGGTGTAATCGGTTGGTTTCCGACCAGGGCAAGAATTTTGTCGGCGCGAGCAATGTTCTGCAACGTCTCGTAGGAAATGCTGCTACGAATAGCGAGATTAAATTCGAATTTAATCCGCCAGGCAGCCCTCACTTCTCAGGTCTGGCTGAGGCCGGAATCAAGGCTGTCAAAACACATTTGGCTCGAGTCATCGGTAGCCAGAGGTTGACGTACGAGGAGTTTCTGACAGTCTTGACTCAGGTTGAAGCTCTCCTTAATTCAAGACCTCTTACTCCTCTCAGTACCGATCCTAATGACTTATCGGCCCTCACTCCGGGCCATTTTCTCACAACGGAGCCCTTATCTGTCGTGCCCGAGGAAGATCTCTCGGATGTTCGGGTAGGGCCACTTCAACGGTGGAAGTTGCTGCAGAAAATGCACCAAGACTTTTGGAACAAGTGGTCAAAAGAATACATGCATACTCTGCAGCAGCGAATGAAGTGGCACGACCGGCAAACCGACGTCCAAATCGGTGCTCTCGTGCTCGTGGTTAACGAGCAGACAGGCCCCATGAAGTGGCCTCTGGGTCGCATCGTCGACACTCATCCCGGGTCCGACGGGATTTGTCGTGTGGTGACCGTGCGCACGGCTACGGGATTGTACAAACGGCCCGTGGTCAAGCTGTGCCCTTTACCCGTCTAATCGCTCGTTGAGCGCTACTATCGTGTCGTCTATTCTGTGTATAGTATTAGTATTATCGTTCTAACTTTACTTGTATCGTCTTTCTTTTTGTCTAGTCAAAATACTAGTGTATTTTGGTGGGCGGAAATGTTCAATTATGCCGTTCATATTACAATGTATTTTTCGCATTCACTGTGGCAACACCTTGTCACAGTTAAAATTCAAATATTTAAAAAATAAACTGTTGCTCTGTCATACAGTTGACAGAGCCAGTGTGTCAAAAACCTACCACCAGTTCACATCCCCTTTCGTTGCTCTCGTCTATTTTCGCACCTTTTATTTAAAGCACTACTATACTAAGTACCTTTAGTCCATTATTAAGATCAGTGTTGTGTACCGGAGGACGCCGAACTCATCCGTGGCGGGGAAAATCTGAGGTCTAAGTTGGCCGACTGCAGGTAACGATTTTACGCTTCCTCTAGCTTGCGACAGAAAGCCAGAATCACCACCAGCGGTCTCCAACGGTGACCAACGATTTGGTTCCCACTGTCTCCGGATCAAAGGTAACTTCGCTTACACCTATACACACTTTAGTTTCAATTTCCATATTATTTATCCCCAATTTATCCCAACTTTCTTGCTCCATCGGCCCTAAATTTCACTCTCTCTTTCGCCCCTTTTTCGCTAAATACAGTCCACCTTTGCTATCGAACAGCCGGCGTTCAATTATGTCATTTGTTTTGGTATTTTGTAGTCCTCGTCCAATAGTAATAACAAACTGTTGCGCGTTGTGATCACTAATTGCGGTGTCCACTGACGATACACTAAGGAGTTCGCGAGTACAATTCGTTATTCCGCAGTCAATGGATGTCGCGGAGTCAGCGGTTACGCGAGTCGGAAACGTCACAGTGTTTTCGCAGCCGTAGCTGTTAAGTACGTCATCGACTTGCTGCATTAATCTATTGTCCGAGTTATAATCTACATTATGATCGCCAATTATAAGAAACTTTTTATTTTCGTCAGAAATTTTAGACAATAATAATTCTAAATGTTCTAAATAAATGTCAAAATTACTATTACATGTTCGATATAATACAATAATAATCAAGTTATTACGATGAATTTCAATAGCCGTAAATTCAATGTGATATTGAATATGCGTTCAATATCACATTGAATTTACGGCTATTGAAATTCCTCGTGCTATGCTATGCAGGTCGTTGCGTTTTTTATAGTGCAATCCGTCTCGGATAAATATATATAGCGATACCCCACCATGGGCGTCGGCGCGCGTTCGACAGTAGCAGTTTGCAAGTGCATACCCACATAACTTTACGCGTTCAATCTCATTTTTACGACACCAAATTTCACTTAAACCTAGTACATCTGGTCGCGTGTTACACGGTAACAGTTCTAGTAGTGATGTTTTACCGCAAACAGATCTTACATTTTGGTGAATAACAACAAATTTGTGTTATATTTGGTAGTCAATGCGCTCTGTCGCGCCTTGGGGTTTTTTGGCTGCACTACATTGAAAAAGCGTACCTTAACACCGTCCGGCCGATTACCCGCACTCCTCGCGAGCTTCACCTTGTCAGCCGGAGCGACGCGTAGTCACCCCGGGTGACGACCGGTCGATGGCACATCGGTTCCGGGATCTCCACCTGTGTCCGGACGTGGTGCAGACTGACAACCCCGGCCGGTGCAGGTGCAAGTGGCGCTGTTGACACTACTAACTGGCAGGTCGCACGATCTCCTCCTCGGTGTGCCACGCGCACTGGTCGGCCAGCAGAGCGCGCGCGCCGGCGAGGAAGCGCACGGAGCCGAGCGGCGAGCGGGCGGCGCCCGGCCGCGCGCGCCGGCCCCACGCGCCGAGCAGCCAGCTGCTGGTCTGCTGCAGCAGCACGCTGTTCTCGCCCTCGTACGTGCAGTTGGCGTCGTTGTCGTCGCGAAGATCGCCGATGCCGGCGGCTGCGAATCAATCGATAAGTATAATTCATTCGCGAGGACCGGGAATCGTTGCGGTGCTCACGAGGTATATCGAAGATCGAAACGTTACTCGCGAGTGAACAGACGTCCGACCTTTAAGGTACCCGTGTCCGCCGCAGCACTCGCGGCAGTTCTGTATGCCGTCGCGCGCCGCCCAGCCGCACACCGGCTTCACGGCCGACGACAGCGCGTGCATCTCCGCGCCCCGCGCCGCCGCCAGCTCCGCACTCTCTGAACCTGTCCCCGAAACAAAAACTATCAAAATGTTACCCTTAGATTCACCGATTTCTGAAAAATTAAAACTTTTCCGAAACGTATCGTCCTCGTAGAACACTTTTTACGGGAGTTTTAGGTAGGTGGGAAATAAATACCTTAACCTAAACGGAGCGAACGGTTTATGCTATTATTTTTCTGATCTAGAAATCGACGAATGAAAGAATTAATAAACATGTATGAGTTATAGTGTTTTTTTTTATTAATTCATAAAATGTACACAGCATTACAGCGGACTAATCTAATACGCTGTGAAATTTATAATAGACAGTATTTATACAAACGAGGTACATGATACGGTCTAGAAAGGAAAAACGGAACAAAATGTCAGAAAGAAAAACTAATAAACGACAGAAGATTCACGCTTATCCATCGCCTCACAAAACTTCATACATTCTTTACACAGATACTGATAATCGCTCTTACCCATAATATTATCGATGGACATCTTGACGTGCGCCTCCCCGAACCAGTTGCAGAACACGCGCATCGCGAACGTGGCCGCCAGGTACGGCAGCAGCCGGATTTGCTACGGATAACGCGCACGTGTTTTTATTACGTACTTTATTATAGGAGGTACGAAATGACAGCGTGAACGTAAACTTGGCGCCTTTTACTCTGTCATTTATGCCTTGGCTATAATCCTGAGCTAAAAAACGAGATTCCTATTATGCTTTTGTCAGAGACTAAAAATTAGCGCGGTAGGTATATTAATCATTTGTCCCCGCTTCGATGGAGCGGGACGAAGACCTAGGCTTAGATAAAAATAAATCAAATCCATACCCACGCTTATATGCGTTACATGAAGTGAATAATAATAATTCAATCCCCGGCTATCCCCGAGGAATGAAGATGGGAATGAATTATTTACATACGCGTGAGTCAAGTGGAACGCACACCTACCTGCTGCTGGTAGAGCAGTACCGGCGTCTCCTCGGCGGCGCCCTCCTCCCCGAACTGCCTCCTCGCGGCGGAGTACCTCACGGCGATCACTACCGCCTTCTGCAGGTAGTTGGTCGAGATCGACGTTATGTGCACGCGCCCACCTGATCGGAAACACAAATCCATGCAATCATTGCAAATCCACCAAAACGCGAGTTATTTCGTAGCTGTCATCTAACATATGTATATAAGTAGACATAGGTTACTAACATAGTGTTAAGTCTAAAATGTTACTAACAAAATATAGATCGTCTTTTGGTCTGAAATGAAGAATTTTTATTTTTATTTTATTTATTTTATATCGCCTCACCCGAAAGGATGCCGAGCGAGGCACCGAAGCGCTTGGCGGGGTCTCGGAAGGGGGTGCGGTAGTCGCCGTTCTCGTCCACGCCGCCCAACTTGTCCAACGCGGCCTCCCGCGGCAGTCGGTACTTGTCGAACATCACGAATCTGAGAGGAAACATGTACTATAATTGGGGACAATATCCGTTCACATTTTTGACAGATTCATAAAAAGAAGGATATCGGTCTTCCGGCTTCAATTTAGATATCGTCTACGGCGGGTACGATAATACCGCTCACAAGTAGCGGACGATCAGAGAGAATCCCTCGCCTCGTCACCGAGACCGACGTGCCGGCGGCGCTCACCCGTTGTCGACGCCGTTGAGGCCGAGCTTCTCGCCGAGGTCGCCGACGGTGACGCCCGCGAGCGGCCGCAGCGTGCGCGCGTCGCGGACCGGCACCACGAACGCGTGCAGGCCGTGGTTCTCGCCCTTCGACACCAGCATCGCGTACACGATCGCGTGCGTCGCGCACTTACCTATCGATAAATACTCCTATTAGAGTTGCACTTTTTCCTCAGACCTTTTAAAATCTAAATCGCTCGTGCCGTGCCGGGTGAGTGAATGAAGTGAATGAGAAAATTAAAAAATAAAGTTTGTCAAACTATATCGTGTTACTTATCAAATGAAAGAGCTCATTGTGAGAATCTCAAATATATTTTTTTTATAATTTTAGGATAAATAGTTTAGCAGTCATTCAGAAAATAGGCAAAAAATAACCATTCCCCCCTCCCCCTTATATCCGAAACTACGGGGTCTAAAATTTTGAAAAAAATACACAAAATAGTTCTTTACCCATAGATGACAGGAAAACCTATTAGAAATGTGCAGTCGAGCGTGAGTCGGACATAATGTACGGAATCCTCGGAACGCGAGTCCGACTCGCACTTGGCCGATTTTTTTAAAGATCTAGAACGTATTGTGTTTTATGTTATGTATACTTGTCGATGTTTCGTAGCTTTTTTAAAACCTTAAAGCGAAATTCATTATGTTGTGTTGAGTGAACAACTACTACTACTAAACTTCAATTTAACAAATTCTATACTTAATGAAAAAGGTGTTTATATAATTATATTTATTACGCATGCAAGGAGCATTTCAGAAGTTAAAATCGATTCCTTGAAATATCCCGATCTGTCCCTGCCGCGGCCATGTCAAATTATTCTCACGTGTCCCCGGAAGGTAATGACTATTCTCATATGGTCATGCCTTAGTTACAAGACTAGAGACAGATGGGAATATGTACAATATTATTACTATTACAGTTATAAGAAAAAGAAATCTACTCTTAAAATATTATATTACCGTTCCGTACTTCGCCAACCCTCATGACTCCGCCATTAAGAAAAAGAAATGGAATCTACAAGAAATATATTATTATCGACCCTGTTCCCAAAATTTAATAAAAATCGGTTGACAATTGAGACGCGTCGAGGTGAACAGCTGGACCGGACACGAGCATTTTTTTTTCCCAAGTTGTTACTGAGATACGTTTCGCTTCGTGCTTGCTCGGTGATTATTACTAGTGGCTCTGTGAGCTGTAGACCTCGCGAGCAGAGCTTAAAACTGAATAAATGTATGGCAAAAATATTTATTAAAATATAGGTAGGTATAGTATAGCCTGACCAGTAATATATGATAATTGTCAAGAGGGCGCTGTTATTCTCATGTATAGGGTGACAATTCAGTGTAGTATGAAAAAATTAGTTCCAGTGAAATTCCGCAACTTGGCGCACCCTCAATAGATCCTGGTTCACCTATACATGTAATATAAATAAAAAATTAAAAATTACATAAAGCTACAAAAAAAAATTAAACGAATACACTTAACCCGCGCTTGATAAATAAAAAATACGAAATTTTTAATTTTTTCAAAATAAAAGAAAAATTAAATAAAAAACAACTATACGAAATTTAAGTATAAAAAAATACAAAAAGTTATGTAGCAGTATACAATTACTGGGGATGGAACCAGGGACCTCCCGATGCAAACAAAAAAAGCGAACGTTTGCAAAATACGCCATTATAGTTCTTACTAAAGCTGACGAAATTTAGCTACTCATTCTCAAGTAAAAACTAAATATCTAAATACTGCCAAAACCAGCGATACAAATTTTCTGAATTTTTGGCCATTTAATCTAAACATATCTCAAAAAGAAAAAACTTATGATATCGATACGACTATTTGTTTAGGCGGGAGCTATCACGACTCCGCCATTTTGAAAAATTACCAAAAACCGGATCGACAAAAAAAAATTATTTAGTCATAGAATTCGGTCACAAAATTTCACGAAAATCGGTTAAGAATTACGACCTGTAGACGAGAACATCCGGACATACAAAAGCAAAATGCCCGAATCAAAACGTAGACCTTCGCTACGCTTCGGTCAAAAATATGACGACTCACCCAGCGAGCCGACCCAGCACTTGGCGGCCTCGAAGTCGGGCGAGTGCAGTATGAAGCACTCGTGCTCGGGGTCGTACGTGGCCGTGGTGCGCATGCCCTTCGCGTTGGAGCCGTGCGCGAGCTCCGTCAGCGCGAAGCAGCCGCCGATCCGGCCCGAGTCGCTCGCCTGCAACTTTCACTTGTCCCTAAATGGGCTGCATCTCTAGAAACTTATTAGTGTAGGTACTTCATACCCACTTGTAACATTTAACTAATAAACTAGTAACCCGGTCCCGTTTGTCAAAAACGAAACTTCAAAACGCAACACAAAACCGTAAAGTAATTTTACCCGGATCTTTGTAATAACCTTAACCGCTTTGAGACATTTGACATTTAATGTAAACGGGTAATTGAGAGATGTTCAAACATACAATTTCTACCTTAATAGGTATTTGTGTTTAATTTTAGAACCATTGACATGCTATATTATGTGTAGTTAATAGTGAGAATACAGTGGTCATACCTCAATGAGTGGAAAGTGGTGGTCCCGGCCACTGCCGCGGACGGTGTTGGAGAACATGCGGAAGGTGAGGGACAGCTTGATGGCCAGCGAGCTGTCGAACATGAACATGGCCTCTGTGAAGGATTGGAACAGCCGCGGGTGCATGGCTATCTGTAAACAAAACATACTTAATGTTAAATAAAATTGCCTAAGATATGTTTAAATTATATTTCTATATTAATTTAAATTATATTTTAATGCCTAACTTATCCAGTGTTTATTTGTATTATATTAAAATGTTATTATGTTAGGTACTTTAGTTCTTAGCTCTTAGATGTATTGCAATACCCTCACAGGGTTGTGTTGAGACATGTACCTAATAAATAAATATGAAAATAATTATCCCTATTTTGCAGGCGACTGTTGTAGATACATCATTTGCAGGGAAATGGTAGGGGTATTTTTTGTGCATTTATTTATTTCAAACAATCATTCTTCAGTATTCTTTAGATAGTCCTAGCAACAAGCATAATAAATTGTTTCAGTCTCCATTTGTAGCCACTCACAATTAGTTAATACGACATGACATATCAGGCTTGATCAGCCCTTCACTACTTGCAACTACATATATATGTGGCTTTCCATTAGGGTCCTCCTTATGCTTCACATGCATGGGGAATGTTTCCATCAGAGAAGGGTCACAGGAGAGGGGCTGCACGTGGAGCATAAGGACCCTTCTCTGAGGGAAAGGCACATATCTTGTGGTTCATATAATTTAAACTTGAATATCAAGACTATCTTTATAAATAAATATAGTAAAAATCTGAATAGGCTTATTTATGTGACATATTAGCCAAATGTAACATAATAAATTGATCACAAACCTCTTCCAATGGCACTAGGTCAGCGTTGTGGATGATATACATGCGCTTGGTGGCCATGTGTCTCTGCTCGTCCAGCGTCGCGGTGGCCTCCGCATGTTTAAACAGTGGGTGCTCCTCCATGAAACTCCATATTTTGTTCTGAAAATTGAATTAGCTTGATATCTAGGCCATATTATATGATAGATGAATCAATATGTAGAACCACAAAATCCTGTAAACTTTGTATTTATTTCCTTAATTATTATGCATTAAAGTCCATTTGATCTGTCATTTTTAACACAAAATTCATACAAAACCAAAATGATTGCATAGCAAATTGCCCAATCAGACTGTTATTTTAGTACCCCTATCTCGGATATAAATCACAGCTTAGATATAGGTAATGTTTGTCCATTAATCAATACTGATAATTAAACAAGACAACAACAGTTAAAGACAAAACTTTGCTGATAAGGTTTTGGTATATAATGTCCATACATACCTACTTATAACATTATAACAGTACCGAAATAAAAATCATTCTTCATCATAATGTAGGCCACACTTGAACAATTCTGAACAGTCAAAGATACCTTTGTTCTAATAGCTTGTATGGAGTCGTAGGCGAGTTTCATGCGCCGCCAGTCGAAGGAGGCCTCCTTCCTGAAGGCCGTGAGCGGCCCGCGCGGCGGCTCCGGGAAGCTCGCCCGCAGCTCCGCCTCGCTCGCTTCCATCATCCTTCTTCACGCAAAGATTTCTGAACAATTTCAACAACAATGACACCACCTACTTTACCAAAGTTGACTGAACTTGTGAACTTTGAACGACGTAATAACACTAACTAATAAGCGACGACCACAACAACTGTATAATCAACTTTTCGAGTTGTTCTGTCACGATGGTCTTGAACAACTTTGTAAATTATTCTGAAAACTTGCAATTCATTGGAGAATAATAAACGGACTTTGTATGTATTTTATTAAAGACTAGGCCTTATTATTGCATACATAAGGTGCTAAAAAAGTAAAATTTATGCTAAATACTCGACTTATAAATATTCACGGCAGAAAACAAATAAACTTGTAGATGTCTGGGCTGTCTGGCTGTCAGTGTCAATGTCAAAACAACTTGACATGACCATAGATCTAGTATATTTTCTATAGAAGTGCTGAAATATGCGTGCGACCGGACAGAACATACGCAACGCGACAAAATTAAAAACTCGTTTTAATCTGGAGGTACGGCAGTGCCCCCGCCAAGTCGAGCAAAACAAAGACGCACGCACAGCCGTACCATCCTTTTCTCGAAGCGATTCAGGCCATTTTCGACGTCCTGTAATTTTGTGCTGGCTAAAGCTAGAAACCTGAATTTTCAGTGACATATAGGGCTTAACATGCGTCAGATATATTCTTAAAAACATTCAATTTGAACTTAATCATAATCATCGCATTTATACGTGATAAACTATAACTTCTAGTTTAAGAATTATTATAAATCAAAGTTCCTTAGTTTCGACACTGACACACACACACACTCACTCACTCGCTCACTCACGATCACCATAATTCTAAGGTACTTCTAGCATACCCACAAGCTTCAAATTTTAAACATAAGCAGTTTTCAGCTTATCAAGCCATAGAAAATCTAAAATTATTGCAATATCAGTCACGTTTTAAAGATTTAAGAACTGCATAAGTAAGTTTGTAGTGCGATATAAATATATTGTATTACAAAGTTACTTTTGCAGTTCCAACAAATAGTAGGTAAAGTAAAGGTGTTCCAACAAATAGTAGGTAAAAAATATGTGAAGTTATTATATGTGTATAGTACGAGTAGGTATGGTATGGCTATGTGTGTGAATGAGTGAGTGAGTGTGTCAGTGTCGAAACTAAGGAACTTTGACGTACAATAATTCTTAAAATACAAGTTCAGATTTAATGTTTTTGATAATATATCTAAAGCATGTTAAGCCCTATAATATAGGGCATATTATGTCTCCTAAAATTCAGGGTTCTAGCTTCAG
Organism: Cydia amplana; assembly: GCF_948474715.1. Lineage (NCBI taxonomy): Eukaryota > Metazoa > Arthropoda > Insecta > Lepidoptera > Tortricidae > Cydia > Cydia amplana. The sequence continues at coordinate 18,886 of NC_086074.1, read as the reverse complement.
CCAGCACAAAACTACAGGACGTCGAAAATGGCCTTAATCGCTTCGAGAAAAGGATGGTACGGCCGTGCCTCGTTGTTTTGCTCGACTTGGCGGGGGCACTGCCGTGCCCCCAGATTTATGTATAAATGCTCAAACTGCATGTAATTAGCGCTAGCGTTATGTTCAATTATTTTTTCTCCGCTCCGTACATTATGCGGTATTATGATTCTCAAAAGTTGACATTTGAGATCGGTTTTCCTAGGATAGCGGTGCCGTCATATAGCGGCCGTCTCCATACTAAATAATACGGCTAAATATGGATGTCGTAGTATTTGTATGGAGACGGCCGCTATATGACGGCACCGCTTTCGGAGGAAACCAAAGCTTTAAGCGCTGTCTGCTTCTGCTGTCAAACTAGAAGGCATGGTTTCTTTTCTTAAAGCCGCGACCTTGGTGCGGTGCGGTGCGGTAGTGTGTTACAGCTATTAGTTTTTAACTGCGTTATAATACATACAATCAAAAATTCTTTGCTCACGGGGATTGCTAGCGGCACCTGTTGCCCGGCAGATGTACTTGAAGTTCCGCTACTCGGCGCCGGAGGTCGCTGGCGCTCAGAGTTTTCATGATTTTCATCCATTCAGTGAATATTCGTGCGTATCGGGCCGCGCTAATATTCCTACAGTTTCATTATATGACTTTTGTTTAAATTATTAAATAAATTAGTATTTTATGTCCAGATTTCTATTACTTTCTGACTTTTGTTGTATTGAATATGGTGTTACCTCTACTCAACGGTAGATGGCGCTAGTAGTCTTGCATTTCTGCTAGACCAGGTGTGTGATTGTAAACGTTGTTATTACAGTTAGCAGAAGTCACTAAGCGGGTGAGGAGTTCAAAATGATCTGAGCACAAATAATGAAAGCAACAAGTGCGTGTACGTCTTATGAGGATGGATGGGATAGGTTAGGTTAGGTTAGGTTAGGTTAGGTTAGGTTAGGTTAGGTTAGGTTAGGTTAGGTTAGGTTAGGTTAGGTTAGGTTAGGTTAGGTTAGGTTAGGTTAGGTTAGGTTAGGTTAGGTTAGGTTAGGTTAGGTTAGGTTAGGTTAGGTTAGGTTAGGTTAGGTTAGGTTAGGTTAGGTTAGGTTAGGTTAGGTTAGGTTAGGTTGAGGTAAATTTGAGAGGTAGAATTGAGGGAATTTTGCGAATTTTTGTGGCGAGATAAAGCTAATTGAGTTCTATTTTATACCGTTGTTCTTTCCCAGCCTTTCCCTAGATTTCTATAGTATTTTTAATTCCTTTCACTTTACATATAAATTCACTTTTTTCTTCAGGCGCTTTTTCACTTTAAAAAATTCACATCTTCTTTTTCTTTGTGTTTCTCCTACGTCTGTTAATTTTGTAATTGGGTCGGCTTTTTGCTCTACACGGAGCTTTTTACCCCATATCGATCCGACCTCTGGTTCGGGAGATATTGGAGTTCAAATTTCACGAGTTCGGTAAAAAGTTTACCCCATTTGCGGTTGACGACGTTAGGAGATTTCACTTTCAAAAAATCATATCTTCTGTTCTTGTGTAAATAAATTCTTTGTAGTAGGTTAGTTAGATTAAGCTAGTTGTAGGGAATTCAAATCCGTTTGAATTATATTTTTAGAGGGCTTAGTTTAGTAGTTATTAATTTTTTAAAGGATTGCTATTCCTGTTTATCAGGCGTCGGTAAACGCAAACATAAGTTGGTTTTCGTCTTAGAAATTTTGTAAATTGTAAAATATTTAATATTTTTAGTTTTAAAAATTAGTGGTAAATAGCACATACTTAGAACTATTTTTCGACCTTGGTTCGAGATTTGTAGCTCAACCAGGAGTGACGCTACAGCCCGTCGCATAAAATAATTTTAAGTTTGTTTTTGCTGTTTTGGTTCTGCTGCGACTCGCACTTGACCAAAATAGTTAGGTTAGGTTAGGTGTTTTGGTTTTTCACCTTTTTTAGGCGAATTCCACCCATAAGGGGTGGTCTTCGCGTAGTAATTATATGGATAACCCCGCGCAGGGGTTGAATCCGGAGATGGCTCCAATCACTGGGCCCCATAAAGGGGCTTCAGGGGCGGGTTCTCCGACCTCGCCCGATTGGGAGGAACCTATGGAGGGCCAGGACAGGGCTGAGGCCGTCTCCAAGAAGAGGCCCCACGAGGGAAACCGGGTCCTGGATTATGAGACTCACGTTGGGAGCGGGCCTAAAGTTAGCACCGCGCTGAGGGGTAGGGCCAAGGCCATGGCGAAGAAAGCCTCCATAGGCCACTTTACCGGCCTGGCAGCAGCCAAGGCCAGACTGAAGGCCTATAAGGAGGACTTGCTCTTGGAGGTGCTGGACAGCCAGGAGGGAAAGGGAAAGGGAGTGGTCCCCCCTTTACTGCTGAGAAGGTCCCAGGGGGACAATAAAAAGAAGGGGGATAAGGAGCCGTGGATGGTGAGCCCGTCCCCTTCTCCAAGTCAAGAAATGACAGAATGCAGCCCGCCCCTATACACAGGGACGGACTACATAGAAATAGTGCGGGAGGCGACCCATATTATCCTAGAGGCTGCCGGAAAATCCGGCAACCTAAATGGACAAGTCTGGGGCAAACTGAACCAGGCCTGCCGGGACATCCTGGCGGCGACTGACGTCCTGGCGGATAGAGTAGAGGACGAGGAGTTGCGGGCCTTAAAGGAGGATAATAACCGAATGCGGGAGCAACTGGCCCAATGTCAGTCCGAGATGAAGGCCCTTCGTAGAGCCTTCTCTGAGAGGACGATCCAGCCCTCACAGGCCCCGACGGCCCAATGCGACCAGGCGACGGACTTTTCTGAGGCCCTCAAAGAGGCCCTCAAGGAATTAAAGGAGGACCTGAAGCGGGACCTTACAATTACCATGGGAAACATGATCTCGGCCCGCACGGGCCATTTCCCTGAGCCGGTCCCCCGCCCTCCTCTCGCTGCGGACAGGAATAAGACGACTGCGAACCAGCCGGAACCTCAATCTGGGGCGCCGCCCTCAAGGGCAGTGACAGGTGCGCCGCCCACAAGGCAGCCTAAGGCCCCTGTGGCCCAGCCTTCGGCACCAGCGACCAAGAAGAGGGCTAACTCTGCTCCTAGGCAGAAGACGGTGAAGGAGCCTAGTGCCTCTCCACCCTCGCAGCCGGCAACAAAAACACAAGAGCCTGCTGAGTCTTGGACGCAGGTTGTCAGGAGGGGCAATGGCAAATCCGCCAAGCCCCCTTCCCCCCCTGCCGCCCCGGCTCGGAAACCGGCACCAGCGGGCCCACGGAAGCTGGTTGTGCCCGCCACGGCCGCGATCGTGATGGCCTTGAAGCCGGAGTCTGAGGCGACATACGCCTCAATTTTGTTTAAGGTCACCAAATCGGTGAAGCTTGCTGATGTGGGTGTAGAGCACGTCAAGGTCCGCAAAACAGCTGCTGGAGCCAGGATACTTGAGGTGTCCGGGTCCGACAATGGTAGGGCGGCTGACGAACTCTGCCGAAAAATGACGGAGGTGATCGGAGAGGAAGCCCGAGTATACAGGCCCACCAAAATGGCGGACTTACGCATTTCGGGCCTAGATGAGGCAGCCACTCAGGAAGAGATCGCGGGAGCAATCGCTAAATTAGGAGAGTGCTCAATGAATGAAGTTAAGGTGGGATCAATCAGGGCCCAATATAATGGGACAGCGTCGGCCCTGGCACAGTGCCCTATAACGGCAGCCAAGAGGGTCACCGCAGCGGGTCGACTGCAAATAGGATGGTCCTCGGCTTTGGTAGTGGCGCTGGACCCAACACCGATGAGGTGCTTCAGGTGCATGGGCACGGGGCACACCAGAGCACTATGCCCGTCGCCAGTAGACAGGAGCGGGCTCTGCTTCCGGTGTAGCAGGCCGGACCACAAGAGGGTGGACTGCAAGGCGGAGACTGCCTTCTGCTCGGTATGTCATGCGGCCAAACGCCCAGCGGGACACATAATGGGTGGCTTTTCCTGTACGCCCCCACCAGCAAAAGGTAAAGAGGCTCTTCTGAAGACCCAAAGAGCCCCTCCAGTGAGTAACATCGACCAACGGGCCTGTGAGGGACAAAATATGGATATTTAGGCCCTTACACGTCTGGGGGGAGAATCAGAATGGTCATTGATTCTCCCCTCCCAAAGTGCGGGTTCCCTGGGGACGCTGGGAAAAGACGGGGGGCATCATGGAGGAATGAATGCGCGAGCCCATGATGCCCCCATACAACGTCTGAGAGGGGGACAACGGAGTGGGGTTTAGTGGGTATTCTCTTTCGCTCCTTCTCGCTAGGAGAGGGAATCGAAAGAGGGAGTCCCACATACCCTCCCCATTATGGCCTTGCCCCACGGCCGGGGAGGGATGCGTAAACGCATTCCCCACTCCGTCAACAAAAAAAAAAAAAAAAAAAAAAAAAAAAAGGTTAGGTTAGGTTAGGTTAGGTTAGGTTAGGTTAGGTTAGGTTAGGTTAGGTTAGGTTAGGTTAGGTTAGGTTAGGTTAGGTTAGGTTAGGTTAGGTTAGGTTAGGTTAGGTTAGGTTAGGTTAGGTTAGGTTAGGTTAGGTTAGGTTAGGTTAGGTTAGGTTAGGTTAGGTTAGGTTAGGTTAGGTTAGGTTAGGTTAGGTTAGGTTAGGTTAGGTTAGGTTAGGTTAGGTTAGGTTAGGTTAGGTTAGGTTAGGTTAGGTTAGGTTAGGTTAGGTTAGGTTAGGTTAGGTTAGGTTAGGTTAGGTTAGGTTAGGTTAGGTTAGGTTAGGTTAGGTTAGGTTAGGTTAGGTTAGGTTAGGTTAGGTTAGGTTAGGTTAGGTTAGGTTAGGTTAGGTTAGGTTAGGTTAGGTTAGGTTAGGTTAGGTTAGGTTAGGTTAGGTTAGGTTAGGTTAGGTTAGGTTTTTTTTTTTTTTTTTTTTTGCGGTGAGGGAGAAAATACTCATGTATACCGCCGGCCCGTACCGACGGTTATGTCCGACTCAGCTGGGAATGGTGCCCAGCCGCCTACGGACTAAAAACTCCCCCACTTCATGTTGAGTGTAGTATGTTTTTATTAGGTGTGTGTTGAGTGTAACTGGAGTGTTTGTTTGATTTTAATTTAGGGATAACCGGCCCTCGCTAATAATACGGGCGACCAGCTATCCTAAAATGAAGTTTTGGGGGGACAAGTTCTGCCGCCCGACCGCCCGCCCCATGACAGAAAATAATGAGTGCGGGCGGCCGCCCGGCCACTGTCCCCCTGCAAGAGCTTGGATATTACTATGCGAGTTATTTTAATTGAAAATTTAGTGTTCATGTGATAAAGAGAAAGATAGTGCATAGATAATTTTAAGGGGACGCTAAGTGCCGCCCGACCGCCCGCCTCACCACAGTCAGTGAGTGCGGGCGGCCGCCCGGCCACCGCCCCCTTGCAAGAGATTAGAGTTTAATTCTAAGCCTTTAACAAAATTCTTGGTTTATATGGTATGTGATAAGACAAATAACTGCAATTTTTATCAGCGTAAACCAATAAATACGATAGTTCTTATGTAAAGCGAAATGGTGCAATAATAGATTCAATAACAAAGGTATTTTACAGATAGGATCGGATAGGATCTATTAAAGTTACAATATGACACTATCGTTAAAGATTAAAGTTACATTTGTAAGTTTTAATATGTTAAATCTTAATTAGGTTGATAATCAATGCGCAATTTTATTCTCTGTATCATAGATCGCATTCGGGGGCAAAAAGTTGATGTAGCGCTATGTGCTGTATTTAGCTTGTGTTGGTCCTCAGTTACTTGTTTATTAAATGCATCGCAGTTGTGGCACTTTGTTTTGGTCTGATCTTTTTGGTGTGGGCATGATTTATATTCATGGTCGGACGATGCGCAATGTGAACAGATGGTTGTGGTAGCCTTACAATGCTTTCGCGTATGGCCATACTGCATGCACTTAAAGCAGTGCAAGATAGGTACGTGCTCCTCTGCATGCACCCGTTGGTGATCTATGTTAATTTTACCTATTTGAATGAAGGCCTTAAAAGTGGATGGCGTCGTCATGAGTACAGCATTATACAAACGAGGATTTTTGTTGCCTTTTTTATAGTGGAATGAAATCTTATTGCTTTCATTAATTATATTTTTGAGCGGTTGATTTTGACTAATTATAATATCAACAAGATCCTTTGTTGGAACATCTACGGATATACCCTTTAAAATAATCATGGGGCGAAGTGTCTTTGAAGCTTCAGCGGCAACTTCCGCATTGACGTCGTTAGTCCTGGATAATGCAATGTCACGCTGTTCTTTTGTGTTGAATTCAATGCGGACTTTGCCATTTGATATAAATTTTGTAGCGGTTGGGGCAAAGTCCGTATCACGGAAGGAGACCGTTTTTCTCCATGCCTGTAAAGTTTCAGCAGCACCTTCGCCGGCCTTCTTAGAAGTGATGACAATCGCCGGATTCGTGGTCACCTGTGTAGGTTCCGAAGATACTGCAGCAGGCGCCTGCTTCACGGACCTACCCGTCACGGTAGCGTATGTAGTTTTAGTCGATGCTGTAGTGGAATTTTCGGTCATCGAACGTATATCACGCCTGAGAGACAAAATTTCCTTCTTTATTAGATTGGCTGTGTCATTCTTTATATTATTCATAAGAGTTTCTAAATTAGGTGGTGTTAACGGCAGCGGCACCAGCAGCGGTGGTGGCGATGGCGGTGTTGGTAGCTGCAGCTGTGCGGGCATGAAGTCCGTCTGCGTTTGGATGGTGCGCTGATCTTTGTGAATTGTAGTGGTTAGGTTATTGCTATTATTGGTGAAGTTATCAGTTGCGATTGTAGTATTAGCTAAACCGCTGCACTTCTCTACATGCTGGTTAGGTTAGGTTAGGTTAGGTTAGGTTAGGTTAGGTTAGGTTAGGTTAGGTTAGGTTAGGTTAGGTTAGGTTAGGTTAGGTTAGGTTAGGTTAGGTTAGGTTAGGTTAGGTTAGGTTAGGTTAGGTTAGGTTAGGTTAGGTTAGGTTAGGTTAGGTTAGGTTAGGTTAGGTTAGGTTAGGTTAGGTTAGGTTAGGTTAGGTTAGGTTAGGTTAGGTTAGGTTAGGTTAGGTTAGGTTAGGTTAGGTTAGGTTAGGTTAGGTTAGGTTAGGTTAGGTTAGGTTAGGTTAGGTTAGGTTAGGTTAGGTTAGGTTAGGTTAGGTTAGGTTAGGTTAGGTTAGGTTAGGTTAGGTTAGGTTAGGTTAGGTTAGGTTAGGTTAGGTTAGGTTAGGTTAGGTTAGGTTAGGTTAGGTTAGGTTAGGTTAGGTTAGGTTAGGTTAGGTTAGGTTAGGTTAGGTTAGGTTAGGTTAGGTTAGGTTAGGTTAGGTTAGGTTAGGTTAGGTTAGGTTAGGTTAGGTTAGGTTAGGTTAGGTTAGGTTAGGTTAGGTTAGGTTAGGTTAGGTTAGGTTAGGTTAGGTTAGGTTAGGTTAGGTTAGGTTAGGTTAGGTTAGGTTAGGTTAGGTTAGGTTAGGTTAGGTTAGGTTAGGTTAGGTTAGGTTAGGTTAGGTTAGGTTAGGTTAGGTTAGGTTAGGTTAGGTTAGGTTAGGTTAGGTTAGGTTAGGTTAGGTTAGGTTAGGTTAGGTTAGGTTAGGTTAGGTTAGGTTAGGTTAGGTTAGGTTAGGTTAGGTTAGGTTAGGTTAGGTTAGGTTAGGTTAGGTTAGGTTAGGTTAGGTTAGGTTAGGTTAGGTTAGGTTAGGTTAGGTTAGGTTAGGTTAGGTTAGGTTAGGTTAGGTTAGGTTAGGTTAGGTTAGGTTAGGTTAGGTTAGGTTAGGTTAGGTTAGGTTAGGTTAGGTTAGGTTAGGTTAGGTTAGGTTAGGTTAGGTTAGGTTAGGTTAGGTTAGGTTAGGTTAGGTTAGGTTAGGTTAGGTTAGGTTAGGTTAGGTTAGGTTAGGTTAGGTTAGGTTAGGTTAGGTTAGGTTAGGTTAGGTTAGGTTAGGTTAGGTTAGGTTAGGTTAGGTTAGGTTAGGTTAGGTTAGGTTAGGTTAGGTTAGGTTAGGTTAGGTTAGGTTAGGTTAGGTTAGGTTAGGTTAGGTTAGGTTAGGTTAGGTTAGGTTAGGTTAGGTTAGGTTAGGTTAGGTTAGGTTAGGTTAGGTTAGGTTAGGTTAGGTTAGGTTAGGTTAGGTTAGGTTAGGTTAGGTTAGGTTAGGTTAGGTTAGGTTAGGTTAGGTTAGGTTAGGTTAGGTTAGGTTAGGTTAGGTTAGGTTAGGTTAGGTTAGGTTAGGTTAGGTTAGGTTAGGTTAGGTTAGGTTAGGTTAGGTTAGGTTAGGTTAGGTTAGGTTAGGTTAGGTTAGGTTAGGTTAGGTTAGGTTAGGTTAGGTTAGGTTAGGTTAGGTTAGGTTAGGTTAGGTTAGGTTAGGTTAGGTTAGGTTAGGTTAGGTTAGGTTAGGTTAGGTTAGGTTAGGTTAGGTTAGGTTAGGTTAGGTTAGGTTAGGTTAGGTTAGGTTAGGTTAGGTTAGGTTAGGTTAGGTTAGGTTAGGTTAGGTTAGGTTAGGTTAGGTTAGGTTAGGTTAGGTTAGGTTAGGTTAGGTTAGGTTAGGTTAGGTTAGGTTAGGTTAGGTTAGGTTAGGTTAGGTTAGGTTAGGTTAGGTTAGGTTAGGTTAGGTTAGGTTAGGTTAGGTTAGGTTAGGTTAGGTTAGGTTAGGTTAGGTTAGGTTAGGTTAGGTTAGGTTAGGTTAGGTTAGGTTAGGTTAGGTTAGGTTAGGTTAGGTTAGGTTAGGTTAGGTTAGGTTAGGTTAGGTTAGGTTAGGTTAGGTTAGGTTAGGTTAGGTTAGGTTAGGTTAGGTTAGGTTAGGTTAGGTTAGGTTAGGTTAGGTTAGGTTAGGTTAGGTTAGGTTAGGTTAGGTTAGGTTAGGTTAGGTTAGGTTAGGTTAGGTTAGGTTAGGTTAGGTTAGGTTAGGTTAGGTTAGGTTAGGTTAGGTTAGGTTAGGTTAGGTTAGGTTAGGTTAGGTTAGGTTAGGTTAGGTTAGGTTAGGTTAGGTTAGGTTAGGTTAGGTTAGGTTAGGTTAGGTTAGGTTAGGTTAGGTTAGGTTAGGTTAGGTTAGGTTAGGTTAGGTTAGGTTAGGTTAGGTTAGGTTAGGTTAGGTTAGGTTAGGTTAGGTTAGGTTAGGTTAGGTTAGGTTAGGTTAGGTTAGGTTAGGTTAGGTTAGGTTAGGTTAGGTTAGGTTAGGTTAGGTTAGGTTAGGTTAGGTTAGGTTAGGTTAGGTTAGGTTAGGTTAGGTTAGGTTAGGTTAGGTTAGGTTAGGTTAGGTTAGGTTAGGTTAGGTTAGGTTAGGTTAGGTTAGGTTAGGTTAGGTTAGGTTAGGTTAGGTTAGGTTAGGTTAGGTTAGGTTAGGTTAGGTTAGGTTAGGTTAGGTTAGGTTAGGTTAGGTTAGGTTAGGTTAGGTTAGGTTAGGTTAGGTTAGGTTAGGTTAGGTTAGGTTAGGTTAGGTTAGGTTAGGTTAGGTTAGGTTAGGTTAGGTTAGGTTAGGTTAGGTTAGGTTAGGTTAGGTTAGGTTAGGTTAGGTTAGGTTAGGTTAGGTTAGGTTAGGTTAGGTTAGGTTAGGTTAGGTTAGGTTAGGTTAGGTTAGGTTAGGTTAGGTTAGGTTAGGTTAGGTTAGGTTAGGTTAGGTTAGGTTAGGTTAGGTTAGGTTAGGTTAGGTTAGGTTAGGTTAGGTTAGGTTAGGTTAGGTTAGGTTAGGTTAGGTTAGGTTAGGTTAGGTTAGGTTAGGTTAGGTTAGGTTAGGTTAGGTTAGGTTAGGTTAGGTTAGGTTAGGTTAGGTTAGGTTAGGTTAGGTTAGGTTAGGTTAGGTTAGGTTAGGTTAGGTTAGGTTAGGTTAGGTTAGGTTAGGTTAGGTTAGGTTAGGTTAGGTTAGGTTAGGTTAGGTTAGGTTAGGTTAGGTTAGGTTAGGTTAGGTTAGGTTAGGTTAGGTTAGGTTAGGTTAGGTTAGGTTAGGTTAGGTTAGGTTAGGTTAGGTTAGGTTAGGTTAGGTTAGGTTAGGTTAGGTTAGGTTAGGTTAGGTTAGGTTAGGTTAGGTTAGGTTAGGTTAGGTTAGGTTAGGTTAGGTTAGGTTAGGTTAGGTTAGGTTAGGTTAGGTTAGGTTAGGTTAGGTTAGGTTAGGTTAGGTTAGGTTAGGTTAGGTTAGGTTAGGTTAGGTTAGGTTAGGTTAGGTTAGGTTAGGTTAGGTTAGGTTAGGTTAGGTTAGGTTAGGTTAGGTTAGGTTAGGTTAGGTTAGGTTAGGTTAGGTTAGGTTAGGTTAGGTTAGGTTAGGTTAGGTTAGGTTAGGTTAGGTTAGGTTAGGTTAGGTTAGGTTAGGTTAGGTTAGGTTAGGTTAGGTTAGGTTAGGTTAGGTTAGGTTAGGTTAGGTTAGGTTAGGTTAGGTTAGGTTAGGTTAGGTTAGGTTAGGTTAGGTTAGGTTAGGTTAGGTTAGGTTAGGTTAGGTTAGGTTAGGTTAGGTTAGGTTAGGTTAGGTTAGGTTAGGTTAGGTTAGGTTAGGTTAGGTTAGGTTAGGTTAGGTTAGGTTAGGTTAGGTTAGGTTAGGTTAGGTTAGGTTAGGTTAGGTTAGGTTAGGTTAGGTTAGGTTAGGTTAGGTTAGGTTAGGTTAGGTTAGGTTAGGTTAGGTTAGGTTAGGTTAGGTTAGGTTAGGTTAGGTTAGGTTAGGTTAGGTTAGGTTAGGTTAGGTTAGGTTAGGTTAGGTTAGGTTAGGTTAGGTTAGGTTAGGTTAGGTTAGGTTAGGTTAGGTTAGGTTAGGTTAGGTTAGGTTAGGTTAGGTTAGGTTAGGTTAGGTTAGGTTAGGTTAGGTTAGGTTAGGTTAGGTTAGGTTAGGTTAGGTTAGGTTAGGTTAGGTTAGGTTAGGTTAGGTTAGGTTAGGTTAGGTTAGGTTAGGTTAGGTTAGGTTAGGTTAGGTTAGGTTAGGTTAGGTTAGGTTAGGTTAGGTTAGGTTAGGTTAGGTTAGGTTAGGTTAGGTTAGGTTAGGTTAGGTTAGGTTAGGTTAGGTTAGGTTAGGTTAGGTTAGGTTAGGTTAGGTTAGGTTAGGTTAGGTTAGGTTAGGTTAGGTTAGGTTAGGTTAGGTTAGGTTAGGTTAGGTTAGGTTAGGTTAGGTTAGGTTAGGTTAGGTTAGGTTAGGTTAGGTTAGGTTAGGTTAGGTTAGGTTAGGTTAGGTTAGGTTAGGTTAGGTTAGGTTAGGTTAGGTTAGGTTAGGTTAGGTTAGGTTAGGTTAGGTTAGGTTAGGTTAGGTTAGGTTAGGTTAGGTTAGGTTAGGTTAGGTTAGGTTAGGTTAGGTTAGGTTAGGTTAGGTTAGGTTAGGTTAGGTTAGGTTAGGTTAGGTTAGGTTAGGTTAGGTTAGGTTAGGTTAGGTTAGGTTAGGTTAGGTTAGGTTAGGTTAGGTTAGGTTAGGTTAGGTTAGGTTAGGTTAGGTTAGGTTAGGTTAGGTTAGGTTAGGTTAGGTTAGGTTAGGTTAGGTTAGGTTAGGTTAGGTTAGGTTAGGTTAGGTTAGGTTAGGTTAGGTTAGGTTAGGTTAGGTTAGGTTAGGTTAGGTTAGGTTAGGTTAGGTTAGGTTAGGTTAGGTTAGGTTAGGTTAGGTTAGGTTAGGTTAGGTTAGGTTAGGTTAGGTTAGGTTAGGTTAGGTTAGGTTAGGTTAGGTTAGGTTAGGTTAGGTTAGGTTAGGTTAGGTTAGGTTAGGTTAGGTTAGGTTAGGTTAGGTTAGGTTAGGTTAGGTTAGGTTAGGTTAGGTTAGGTTAGGTTAGGTTAGGTTAGGTTAGGTTAGGTTAGGTTAGGTTAGGTTAGGTTAGGTTAGGTTAGGTTAGGTTAGGTTAGGTTAGGTTAGGTTAGGTTAGGTTAGGTTAGGTTAGGTTAGGTTAGGTTAGGTTAGGTTAGGTTAGGTTAGGTTAGGTTAGGTTAGGTTAGGTTAGGTTAGGTTAGGTTAGGTTAGGTTAGGTTAGGTTAGGTTAGGTTAGGTTAGGTTAGGTTAGGTTAGGTTAGGTTAGGTTAGGTTAGGTTAGGTTAGGTTAGGTTAGGTTAGGTTAGGTTAGGTTAGGTTAGGTTAGGTTAGGTTAGGTTAGGTTAGGTTAGGTTAGGTTAGGTTAGGTTAGGTTAGGTTAGGTTAGGTTAGGTTAGGTTAGGTTAGGTTAGGTTAGGTTAGGTTAGGTTAGGTTAGGTTAGGTTAGGTTAGGTTAGGTTAGGTTAGGTTAGGTTAGGTTAGGTTAGGTTAGGTTAGGTTAGGTTAGGTTAGGTTAGGTTAGGTTAGGTTAGGTTAGGTTAGGTTAGGTTAGGTTAGGTTAGGTTAGGTTAGGTTAGGTTAGGTTAGGTTAGGTTAGGTTAGGTTAGGTTAGGTTAGGTTAGGTTAGGTTAGGTTAGGTTAGGTTAGGTTAGGTTAGGTTAGGTTAGGTTAGGTTAGGTTAGGTTAGGTTAGGTTAGGTTAGGTTAGGTTAGGTTAGGTTAGGTTAGGTTAGGTTAGGTTAGGTTAGGTTAGGTTAGGTTAGGTTAGGTTAGGTTAGGTTAGGTTAGGTTAGGTTAGGTTAGGTTAGGTTAGGTTAGGTTAGGTTAGGTTAGGTTAGGTTAGGTTAGGTTAGGTTAGGTTAGGTTAGGTTAGGTTAGGTTAGGTTAGGTTAGGTTAGGTTAGGTTAGGTTAGGTTAGGTTAGGTTAGGTTAGGTTAGGTTAGGTTAGGTTAGGTTAGGTTAGGTTAGGTTAGGTTAGGTTAGGTTAGGTTAGGTTAGGTTAGGTTAGGTTAGGTTAGGTTAGGTTAGGTTAGGTTAGGTTAGGTTAGGTTAGGTTAGGTTAGGTTAGGTTAGGTTAGGTTAGGTTAGGTTAGGTTAGGTTAGGTTAGGTTAGGTTAGGTTAGGTTAGGTTAGGTTAGGTTAGGTTAGGTTAGGTTAGGTTAGGTTAGGTTAGGTTAGGTTAGGTTAGGTTAGGTTAGGTTAGGTTAGGTTAGGTTAGGTTAGGTTAGGTTAGGTTAGGTTAGGTTAGGTTAGGTTAGGTTAGGTTAGGTTAGGTTAGGTTAGGTTAGGTTAGGTTAGGTTAGGTTAGGTTAGGTTAGGTTAGGTTAGGTTAGGTTAGGTTAGGTTAGGTTAGGTTAGGTTAGGTTAGGTTAGGTTAGGTTAGGTTAGGTTAGGTTAGGTTAGGTTAGGTTAGGTTAGGTTAGGTTAGGTTAGGTTAGGTTAGGTTAGGTTAGGTTAGGTTAGGTTAGGTTAGGTTAGGTTAGGTTAGGTTAGGTTAGGTTAGGTTAGGTTAGGTTAGGTTAGGTTAGGTTAGGTTAGGTTAGGTTAGGTTAGGTTAGGTTAGGTTAGGTTAGGTTAGGTTAGGTTAGGTTAGGTTAGGTTAGGTTAGGTTAGGTTAGGTTAGGTTAGGTTAGGTTAGGTTAGGTTAGGTTAGGTTAGGTTAGGTTAGGTTAGGTTAGGTTAGGTTAGGTTAGGTTAGGTTAGGTTAGGTTAGGTTAGGTTAGGTTAGGTTAGGTTAGGTTAGGTTAGGTTAGGTTAGGTTAGGTTAGGTTAGGTTAGGTTAGGTTAGGTTAGGTTAGGTTAGGTTAGGTTAGGTTAGGTTAGGTTAGGTTAGGTTAGGTTAGGTTAGGTTAGGTTAGGTTAGGTTAGGTTAGGTTAGGTTAGGTTAGGTTAGGTTAGGTTAGGTTAGGTTAGGTTAGGTTAGGTTAGGTTAGGTTAGGTTAGGTTAGGTTAGGTTAGGTTAGGTTAGGTTAGGTTAGGTTAGGTTAGGTTAGGTTAGGTTAGGTTAGGTTAGGTTAGGTTAGGTTAGGTTAGGTTAGGTTAGGTTAGGTTAGGTTAGGTTAGGTTAGGTTAGGTTAGGTTAGGTTAGGTTAGGTTAGGTTAGGTTAGGTTAGGTTAGGTTAGGTTAGGTTAGGTTAGGTTAGGTTAGGTTAGGTTAGGTTAGGTTAGGTTAGGTTAGGTTAGGTTAGGTTAGGTTAGGTTAGGTTAGGTTAGGTTAGGTTAGGTTAGGTTAGGTTAGGTTAGGTTAGGTTAGGTTAGGTTAGGTTAGGTTAGGTTAGGTTAGGTTAGGTTAGGTTAGGTTAGGTTAGGTTAGGTTAGGTTAGGTTAGGTTAGGTTAGGTTAGGTTAGGTTAGGTTAGGTTAGGTTAGGTTAGGTTAGGTTAGGTTAGGTTAGGTTAGGTTAGGTTAGGTTAGGTTAGGTTAGGTTAGGTTAGGTTAGGTTAGGTTAGGTTAGGTTAGGTTAGGTTAGGTTAGGTTAGGTTAGGTTAGGTTAGGTTAGGTTAGGTTAGGTTAGGTTAGGTTAGGTTAGGTTAGGTTAGGTTAGGTTAGGTTAGGTTAGGTTAGGTTAGGTTAGGTTAGGTTAGGTTAGGTTAGGTTAGGTTAGGTTAGGTTAGGTTAGGTTAGGTTAGGTTAGGTTAGGTTAGGTTAGGTTAGGTTAGGTTAGGTTAGGTTAGGTTAGGTTAGGTTAGGTTAGGTTAGGTTAGGTTAGGTTAGGTTAGGTTAGGTTAGGTTAGGTTAGGTTAGGTTAGGTTAGGTTAGGTTAGGTTAGGTTAGGTTAGGTTAGGTTAGGTTAGGTTAGGTTAGGTTAGGTTAGGTTAGGTTAGGTTAGGTTAGGTTAGGTTAGGTTAGGTTAGGTTAGGTTAGGTTAGGTTAGGTTAGGTTAGGTTAGGTTAGGTTAGGTTAGGTTAGGTTAGGTTAGGTTAGGTTAGGTTAGGTTAGGTTAGGTTAGGTTAGGTTAGGTTAGGTTAGGTTAGGTTAGGTTAGGTTAGGTTAGGTTAGGTTAGGTTAGGTTAGGTTAGGTTAGGTTAGGTTAGGTTAGGTTAGGTTAGGTTAGGTTAGGTTAGGTTAGGTTAGGTTAGGTTAGGTTAGGTTAGGTTAGGTTAGGTTAGGTTAGGTTAGGTTAGGTTAGGTTAGGTTAGGTTAGGTTAGGTTAGGTTAGGTTAGGTTAGGTTAGGTTAGGTTAGGTTAGGTTAGGTTAGGTTAGGTTAGGTTAGGTTAGGTTAGGTTAGGTTAGGTTAGGTTAGGTTAGGTTAGGTTAGGTTAGGTTAGGTTAGGTTAGGTTAGGTTAGGTTAGGTTAGGTTAGGTTAGGTTAGGTTAGGTTAGGTTAGGTTAGGTTAGGTTAGGTTAGGTTAGGTTAGGTTAGGTTAGGTTAGGTTAGGTTAGGTTAGGTTAGGTTAGGTTAGGTTAGGTTAGGTTAGGTTAGGTTAGGTTAGGTTAGGTTAGGTTAGGTTAGGTTAGGTTAGGTTAGGTTAGGTTAGGTTAGGTTAGGTTAGGTTAGGTTAGGTTAGGTTAGGTTAGGTTAGGTTAGGTTAGGTTAGGTTAGGTTAGGTTAGGTTAGGTTAGGTTAGGTTAGGTTAGGTTAGGTTAGGTTAGGTTAGGTTAGGTTAGGTTAGGTTAGGTTAGGTTAGGTTAGGTTAGGTTAGGTTAGGTTAGGTTAGGTTAGGTTAGGTTAGGTTAGGTTAGGTTAGGTTAGGTTAGGTTAGGTTAGGTTAGGTTAGGTTAGGTTAGGTTAGGTTAGGTTAGGTTAGGTTAGGTTAGGTTAGGTTAGGTTAGGTTAGGTTAGGTTAGGTTAGGTTAGGTTAGGTTAGGTTAGGTTAGGTTAGGTTAGGTTAGGTTAGGTTAGGTTAGGTTAGGTTAGGTTAGGTTAGGTTAGGTTAGGTTAGGTTAGGTTAGGTTAGGTTAGGTTAGGTTAGGTTAGGTTAGGTTAGGTTAGGTTAGGTTAGGTTAGGTTAGGTTAGGTTAGGTTAGGTTAGGTTAGGTTAGGTTAGGTTAGGTTAGGTTAGGTTAGGTTAGGTTAGGTTAGGTTAGGTTAGGTTAGGTTAGGTTAGGTTAGGTTAGGTTAGGTTAGGTTAGGTTAGGTTAGGTTAGGTTAGGTTAGGTTAGGTTAGGTTAGGTTAGGTTAGGTTAGGTTAGGTTAGGTTAGGTTAGGTTAGGTTAGGTTAGGTTAGGTTAGGTTAGGTTAGGTTAGGTTAGGTTAGGTTAGGTTAGGTTAGGTTAGGTTAGGTTAGGTTAGGTTAGGTTAGGTTAGGTTAGGTTAGGTTAGGTTAGGTTAGGTTAGGTTAGGTTAGGTTAGGTTAGGTTAGGTTAGGTTAGGTTAGGTTAGGTTAGGTTAGGTTAGGTTAGGTTAGGTTAGGTTAGGTTAGGTTAGGTTAGGTTAGGTTAGGTTAGGTTAGGTTAGGTTAGGTTAGGTTAGGTTAGGTTAGGTTAGGTTAGGTTAGGTTAGGTTAGGTTAGGTTAGGTTAGGTTAGGTTAGGTTAGGTTAGGTTAGGTTAGGTTAGGTTAGGTTAGGTTAGGTTAGGTTAGGTTAGGTTAGGTTAGGTTAGGTTAGGTTAGGTTAGGTTAGGTTAGGTTAGGTTAGGTTAGGTTAGGTTAGGTTAGGTTAGGTTAGGTTAGGTTAGGTTAGGTTAGGTTAGGTTAGGTTAGGTTAGGTTAGGTTAGGTTAGGTTAGGTTAGGTTAGGTTAGGTTAGGTTAGGTTAGGTTAGGTTAGGTTAGGTTAGGTTAGGTTAGGTTAGGTTAGGTTAGGTTAGGTTAGGTTAGGTTAGGTTAGGTTAGGTTAGGTTAGGTTAGGTTAGGTTAGGTTAGGTTAGGTTAGGTTAGGTTAGGTTAGGTTAGGTTAGGTTAGGTTAGGTTAGGTTAGGTTAGGTTAGGTTAGGTTAGGTTAGGTTAGGTTAGGTTAGGTTAGGTTAGGTTAGGTTAGGTTAGGTTAGGTTAGGTTAGGTTAGGTTAGGTTAGGTTAGGTTAGGTTAGGTTAGGTTAGGTTAGGTTAGGTTAGGTTAGGTTAGGTTAGGTTAGGTTAGGTTAGGTTAGGTTAGGTTAGGTTAGGTTAGGTTAGGTTAGGTTAGGTTAGGTTAGGTTAGGTTAGGTTAGGTTAGGTTAGGTTAGGTTAGGTTAGGTTAGGTTAGGTTAGGTTAGGTTAGGTTAGGTTAGGTTAGGTTAGGTTAGGTTAGGTTAGGTTAGGTTAGGTTAGGTTAGGTTAGGTTAGGTTAGGTTAGGTTAGGTTAGGTTAGGTTAGGTTAGGTTAGGTTAGGTTAGGTTAGGTTAGGTTAGGTTAGGTTAGGTTAGGTTAGGTTAGGTTAGGTTAGGTTAGGTTAGGTTAGGTTAGGTTAGGTTAGGTTAGGTTAGGTTAGGTTAGGTTAGGTTAGGTTAGGTTAGGTTAGGTTAGGTTAGGTTAGGTTAGGTTAGGTTAGGTTAGGTTAGGTTAGGTTAGGTTAGGTTAGGTTAGGTTAGGTTAGGTTAGGTTAGGTTAGGTTAGGTTAGGTTAGGTTAGGTTAGGTTAGGTTAGGTTAGGTTAGGTTAGGTTAGGTTAGGTTAGGTTAGGTTAGGTTAGGTTAGGTTAGGTTAGGTTAGGTTAGGTTAGGTTAGGTTAGGTTAGGTTAGGTTAGGTTAGGTTAGGTTAGGTTAGGTTAGGTTAGGTTAGGTTAGGTTAGGTTAGGTTAGGTTAGGTTAGGTTAGGTTAGGTTAGGTTAGGTTAGGTTAGGTTAGGTTAGGTTAGGTTAGGTTAGGTTAGGTTAGGTTAGGTTAGGTTAGGTTAGGTTAGGTTAGGTTAGGTTAGGTTAGGTTAGGTTAGGTTAGGTTAGGTTAGGTTAGGTTAGGTTAGGTTAGGTTAGGTTAGGTTAGGTTAGGTTAGGTTAGGTTAGGTTAGGTTAGGTTAGGTTAGGTTAGGTTAGGTTAGGTTAGGTTAGGTTAGGTTAGGTTAGGTTAGGTTAGGTTAGGTTAGGTTAGGTTAGGTTAGGTTAGGTTAGGTTAGGTTAGGTTAGGTTAGGTTAGGTTAGGTTAGGTTAGGTTAGGTTAGGTTAGGTTAGGTTAGGTTAGGTTAGGTTAGGTTAGGTTAGGTTAGGTTAGGTTAGGTTAGGTTAGGTTAGGTTAGGTTAGGTTAGGTTAGGTTAGGTTAGGTTAGGTTAGGTTAGGTTAGGTTAGGTTAGGTTAGGTTAGGTTAGGTTAGGTTAGGTTAGGTTAGGTTAGGTTAGGTTAGGTTAGGTTAGGTTAGGTTAGGTTAGGTTAGGTTAGGTTAGGTTAGGTTAGGTTAGGTTAGGTTAGGTTAGGTTAGGTTAGGTTAGGTTAGGTTAGGTTAGGTTAGGTTAGGTTAGGTTAGGTTAGGTTAGGTTAGGTTAGGTTAGGTTAGGTTAGGTTAGGTTAGGTTAGGTTAGGTTAGGTTAGGTTAGGTTAGGTTAGGTTAGGTTAGGTTAGGTTAGGTTAGGTTAGGTTAGGTTAGGTTAGGTTAGGTTAGGTTAGGTTAGGTTAGGTTAGGTTAGGTTAGGTTAGGTTAGGTTAGGTTAGGTTAGGTTAGGTTAGGTTAGGTTAGGTTAGGTTAGGTTAGGTTAGGTTAGGTTAGGTTAGGTTAGGTTAGGTTAGGTTAGGTTAGGTTAGGTTAGGTTAGGTTAGGTTAGGTTAGGTTAGGTTAGGTTAGGTTAGGTTAGGTTAGGTTAGGTTAGGTTAGGTTAGGTTAGGTTAGGTTAGGTTAGGTTAGGTTAGGTTAGGTTAGGTTAGGTTAGGTTAGGTTAGGTTAGGTTAGGTTAGGTTAGGTTAGGTTAGGTTAGGTTAGGTTAGGTTAGGTTAGGTTAGGTTAGGTTAGGTTAGGTTAGGTTAGGTTAGGTTAGGTTAGGTTAGGTTAGGTTAGGTTAGGTTAGGTTAGGTTAGGTTAGGTTAGGTTAGGTTAGGTTAGGTTAGGTTAGGTTAGGTTAGGTTAGGTTAGGTTAGGTTAGGTTAGGTTAGGTTAGGTTAGGTTAGGTTAGGTTAGGTTAGGTTAGGTTAGGTTAGGTTAGGTTAGGTTAGGTTAGGTTAGGTTAGGTTAGGTTAGGTTAGGTTAGGTTAGGTTAGGTTAGGTTAGGTTAGGTTAGGTTAGGTTAGGTTAGGTTAGGTTAGGTTAGGTTAGGTTAGGTTAGGTTAGGTTAGGTTAGGTTAGGTTAGGTTAGGTTAGGTTAGGTTAGGTTAGGTTAGGTTAGGTTAGGTTAGGTTAGGTTAGGTTAGGTTAG